>NC_136137.1:11173634-11261134 GCF_965212315.1 Lampetra planeri | reverse complement strand
CCCACACACTCACAACACACACTCACCCACACTCACTCACCCACACACACTCACCCACACACACACACTCACCCACACACACACACTCACCCACACACACTCACCCACACACACTCACTCACCCACACACACTCACCCACACACACACACTCACCCACACACACACACTCACCCACACACACTCACCCACACACACACACTCACCCACACACACACACTCACCCACACACACTCACCCACACACACTCACCCACACACACTCACCCACACACACTCACTCACCCACACACACTCACCCACACACACTCACCCACACTCACTCACCCACACACACTCACCCACACACACACACTCACCCACACACACTCACTCACCACACACACTCACCCACACACACTCACCACCCACACACACTCACCCACACACACTCACCCACCACACACACACTCACCCACACACACTCACCCACACACACTCACCCACACACACTCACCCACACACACTCACCACACCCACACACACTCACCCACACACACTCACCCACACTCACTCCCCACACACACTCACCCACACACACACACTCACCCACACACACTCACCCACACACACACTCACACACACACACTCACCCACACACACTCACCCACACACACTCACCCACACACACTCACCCACACACACACACACACTCACCCACACACACACACACCTCCCACACACACTCACCCACACACACTCACCCACACACACTCACCCACACACACACACACACTCACCACACACACACTCACCCACACACACTCACCCACACACACTCACCCACACACACTCACCCACACACACTCACCCACACACACACCCCACACACACACACCACACACACCACCCACACACACTCACCCACACACACACTCTCCACACACACACACACTCACCCACACACACTCACCCACACACACACACACTCACCCACACACACACACTCACCCACACACACTCACCACACACACTCTCCCACACACACACACTCACCCACACACACTCTCCCACACACACACACTCACCCACACACACTCACCCACACACACTCACCCACACACACTCACCCACACACACTCACCCACACACACACACACTCTCCCACACACACTCACCCACACACACTCACCCACACACACTCACCACACACACACACACACTCACCCACACACACACTCACCCACACACACTCACCCACACACACTCACCCACACACACTCACCCACACACACTCACCCACACACACTCTCCACACACACACACCACACACACTCACCCACACACACTCACACACACTCACTCACCCACACACACTCACCCACACACACTCACCCACACACACTCACCCACACACACTCACCCACACACACTCACCCACACACACACTCACCCCACACACACACTCTCCCACACACACTCACCCACACACACACACTCACCCACACACACACACTCACCCACACACACTCACCCACACACACACACTCACCCACACACACACACTCTCCCACACACACACACTCACCCACACCACACTCACCCACACACACACACTCTCCCACACACACACACTCACCCACACACACACACACACTCACCCACACACACTCACCCACACACACACACTCACCCACACACACACACTCTCCCACCCACACACACTCACCCACACACACTCACCCACACACACTCTCCCACACACACACTCACCCACACACACACACTCACCCACACACACACACTCACCCACACACGTGCAATAGTCATGTGCTCTTCCGCACACGAGCAGGACGTGATCAGGCACGGACCTGGGTCGGCGCGGTTCTCAATTCGCTCTGTTATCCGAATAACAAAAAACATTGAACGTATGAACCAGTAACACGGTGTGCCGTGGTCTTAAAAGGATACACATATAGCATTAATCGTCCACTGTAAATTGTATGCGTGGACGTATGTAAGTTGAACTTCTTTCGCACTATACTCAGCCAAGCGTGCTCACATTGGAGGTGGGGTGACGCTGCTGCTTCTTCTGCCTTGGTGCACGCGCAAAAACAATCGACCGCTTAAAAAATTAACTCTCGACATGTTCCGTAAAAGAAACATATATCTACATACAGTAAAACCTTGGATTGCGAGTAACTTGGTCTGCGAGTGTGTTGCAAGACGAGCATTTAAAAAAAAAACATGTATTTGATAAACGAGCGAGGTCTTGCAATACGAGTAGTACGTGTATTGTCTGCCGAGCGTCACGTGATCACAACTGATATACGAGTGTCTTCTTGGTTCTTTCGGTAAAGTCACGTAGAAGGGAAGTAATAAAATAATACAAATAAAACATAATAAAATAATTCTCACGACGTTTCGGCCACAATGCAAGCAGCCGTCCTCAGGTGAAGATTGAAACACCACCAAGCTTGGAGCGTATATTTAAGCTGGGTTGGAGGGGGGGAGGTGGGAAGAAGAGCGCCTTGACAAAATAATTTGCATATCAAGAGGAATTTAGCATATGGAAAATGCGTAGGAGGTGGGAGGGGGAAGGGGGTAGCATTAACAAACACAGAGACAATTTCAACCGAGAAGATGGATTCTGGCTTAGCAATCATTGGAAGGACGTAATAAACCATTTCGGATCTTAACTGATTGTGTTCACGTTTACGGTGACTTTCAGACCGCGTTCCACTCACTGGCATTGTATTCTCCGCAGGGAATGGATTCTTTGCTCCGCTGCAAGTTTCCCACCACGACTCACCCATTGACACGACGGTCAATGGTACAGTGTATAATAACAAATAGTATAACATTTATATGCTTAATACAATGTACAAAGTACTATATAGTATCGTAATTGTATAGTAAACATATAGCAGTGTGATACACATTAGGGTGGGTAGAATAATACATAGTGTTATATTAAAATGTATAAGGTATAGGGTGGTTTATAGCCATACAGTATATAATTTAAGGTTGGGTTTGTCTATGGCAGTTTATAGTACGGTGTAGACTCGTGTGATGTAAGAGAATAAAGTTTAGATGGAAGCATATTATATAATTTTTACGACGTAGAATTGTAATGTATTACTTACTGTTAGTAACTCAGCTTATTGTAGAGTATAGTAAGTTTACTGATGATGTTATGTAGTTTATACTTTAGTTTTTTACGTGGTTGTTTAGTAACTGCAGCTACATACTATTAACATTCCTTTCCTTTGTTAATGCTACCCCCCTTTCCCCTCCCTTTGATGCTGCTAATCCTGCATAATGCACGGGCATAATATTAATTTGAAACCCCCCCGCCCACCTCCTACGCATTATCCATATGCTAAATTCCTCTTGATATGCAAATTATTTTGTCAAGGCGCTCTTCTTCCCACCTCCCCCCCTCTCCAACCCAACTTAAATATACGCTCCAAGCTTGGTGGTGTTTCATTCTTCACCTGAGGACGGCTGCTTGCGTTGTGGCCGAAATGTCGTGAGAATTATTTTATTATGTTTTATTTTTATTATTTTATTACTTCCCTTCTACGTGACTTTACCGAAAGAACCAAGAAGATGAATCCCTGCAGTCACGAAAGCTTTAAATCGAAATTTGATATACGAGTGCTTTGATATACGAGTGCTTTGGATTACAAGCACTTTTCCGGAACGAATTATGCTCGCAATCCAAGGTTTTACTGTATATATATATATATCTCAATTAGACAACGTTTCGGGGGCAATAGCCCTTCTGCCGTGCAGCAATCAGGAGGCGTGCGACGTCGACGCAATGCGTAAATCACCGCGCACCACGTGGGCAAAACAAGGTCCGGGGCCTCGATTTGACCTCGAACGAGGCCAGCCCTCGCGTCTTGGTTCGTGCAACGCGATGCAATGTTTGGGCAACTGCCCGGTGAACGTCCGAACGTTAGGGAAACGTTGCTTGACGTTGCCAACCAACGTCATTCGTTTTCTGTCGCCGTCGTACGTGTACTGGGTGAAGGTGACCCTCATGACTCATCCGTAAATGAGCGCGAGGTGCGTAAATGATTTGTGTTTATTCTAAATAAAATAATATATAACATTAGCCAATTACCGATTAGTAAACTAACTAAATAAATGCTTGTTAACAAAAATATTTTTTTAAAGAGCCCTTCACGAACCGGCCCCGCCCAGTGGGGTGAAGTATCGTCAATTGATCACCGTGACGACCGACACGGCGTGCAGTTGCCATTATCCAGCAGTGGATTGATGAAGGGCGATAACAAAAATAACAATGATGTATATGTGTGTACAGGGTGCTTCAAGAAAATGTTTACACTTCCGAGAATTTGCAACAATTTCACGAGAAATTTGCCTCCGCACTCCGGAGACCACCTCGATAAGATTTCAGGAATGTGTTGACAATGTTGGCGACCAAGTGAAGACTGACTTGTGGAAGTTATTAACATACATTTGTTATCGTGTTACAGTGTAGAGTATCCGTTCTTTTGCTATTAAAAACGATAGTACCATATGTATACGGTATGGTAAATGGCATGACGGGGGTATAACACACACACACACAATGCACACGATGTCACAATGTATAACACACACACAATACACACGGTGTCACAATGTATAACACACACACAATGCACACGGTGTTACAGTACATAGCATACACACAATGCACACGATGTCACAATGTATAACACACACACAATACACACGGTGTCACAATGTATAACACACACACAATGCACACGGTGTTACAGTACATAACATACACACAATGCACACGATGTCACAATGTATAACACACACACAATACACACGGTATCACAATGTATAACACACACAATGCACACGATGTCACAATGTATAACACACACACAATACACACGGTGTCACAATGTATAACACACACAATACACACGGTGCCACAATGTATAACACACACATAATACACACGGTGTCACAATGTATAACACACACACAATGCACACGGTGTCACAATGTATAACACACACACAATACACACGATGTCACAATGTATAACACACACACAATACGCACGATGACACAATGTATAACACACACACAATGCACACGATGTCACAATGTATAACACACACACAATACACACGGTGTCACAATGTATAACACACACACAATACACACGATGTCTTAATGTATAACACACACACAATGCACACGATGTCACAATGTATAACACACACAAACGATACACACGATGTCACAATGTATAACACATACACACGATACACACGATGTCACAATGTATAACACACACACACGATACACACGATGTCACAATGTATAACACACACACAATGCACACGTTGTCACAATGTATAACACACACACAATGCACACGATGTCACAATGTATAACACACACACAATGCACACGATGTCACAATGTATAACATACACACAATACACACGGTGTCACAATGTATAACACACACAATACACACGATGTCACAATGTATAACACGCACACAATGCACACGTTGTCACAATGTATAACACACACACAATGCACACGATGTCACAATGTATAACACACACACAATGCACACGATGTCACAATGTATAACATACACACAATACACACGGTGTCACAATGTATAACACACACAATACACACGATGTCACAATGTATAACACGCACACAATACACACGGTATCGCAGTGTATAACACACACACAATACACACGATGTCACAATGTATAACACACACACAATGCACACGGTATCGCAGTGTATAACACACACACACAATACACACGATGTCACAATGTATAACACACACAATACACACGATGTCACAATGTATAACACGCACACAATACACACGGTATCGCAGTGTATAACACACACACAATACACACGATGTCACAATGTATAACACACACAATACACACGATGTCACAATGTATAACACGCACACAATACACACGGTGTCACAATGTATAACACGCACACAATACACACGGTGTCACAATGTATAACACACACACAATACGCACGGTGTCACAATGTATAACACACACACAATACACACGGTATCGCAGTGTATAACACACACACAATACACACGATGTCACAATGTATAACACACACAATACACACGATGTCACAATGTATAACACGCACACAATACACACGATGTCACAATGTATAACACACACACAATACACACGGTATCGCAGTGTATAACACACACACACAATACACACGATGTCACAATGTATAACACACACACAATACACACGATGTCACAATGTATAACACACACAATACACACGATGTCACAATGTATAACACGCACACAATACACACGATGTCACAATGTATAACACACACACAATACACACGGTATCGCAGTGTATAACACACACACACAATACACACGATGTCACAATGTATAACACGCACACAATACACACGGTATCGCAATGTATAACACACACACACAATACACACGATGTCACAATGTATAACACACACACAATACACACGATGTCACAATGTATAACACGCACACAATACACACGGTATCGCAGTGTATAACACACACACACAATACACACGATGTCACAATGTATAACACACACACAATACACACGATGTCACAATGTATAACACGCACACAATACACACGGTATCGCAGTGTATAACACACACACACACAATACACACGATGTCACAATGTATAACACACACACAATACACACGATGTCACAATGTATAACACGCACACAATACACACGATGTCACAATGTATAACACACACACAATACACACGGTATCGCAGTGTATAACACACACACACAATACACACGATGTCACAATGTATAACACGCACACAATACACACGGTATCGCAGTGTATAACACGCACACACAATACACACGATGTCACAATGTATAACACACACAATACACACAATGTCACAATGTATAACACGCACACAATACACACGGTATCGCAGTGTATAACACACACACACAATACACACGATGTCACAATGTATAACACACACACAATACACACGATGTCACAATGTATAACACGCACACAATACACACGGTATCGCAGTGTATAACACGCACACACACAATACACACGATGTCACAATGTATAACACACACACAATACACACGATGTCACAATGTATAACACGCACACAATACACACGGTATCGCAGTGTATAACACGCACACACAATACACACGATGTCACAATGTATAACATACGCGGAATGTCGCCTCTACGTATTTAAGATCCGTTTGCATCCTGTCCCTTTGTAACACGTGTCTTTACGTGTGTGACACGTGTGTTTACGTGTGTACGTGTGTAACACGCGCGTGTTTACGTGTGTACGTGTGTAACACGCGCGCGTGCGAATCCCACTGGGAAACGGTTACCTTTTCGTGACTTTCCGAGCCGCTAACCGGTTCTGCAAAACGGTAACCTGGTTTTTTTCGGTTTCTGTTCAACAAAGCGTAGTTTGTGGCTGTGTATATATATAAAATGTACGGTGGGGCTTTAAAATAATGTATATGTAAACAGGCGACGTTTCGGGCACGCCGCCTATTGTATACATGTATTCAATTAAGGTCACATGTAGTTATTGATACGGAGCGTGTTGAGTTGTTGTCTGGGCTTATGCACCACGTCACCAAGTAACGTCTCTATTTTATATATATACAACCAAAGACAAAAATCCCTCATATAGCCTCAACACACTGTTGGGGCAAGTGCTGTTAGCGAGCACCTACCAAGGCTGTGGTACTCGGATCGCCGGTTTTGTAGCACAGCGCGCTAACCACTGCGCCACCGCTCCCCACGCACACATGCATACAAAGCTAAAATAAACGAGCACACCACAAATATTTTTCACAAACAAATTGCATGTAATGTATGTCTATTATCTGAATGTATCTGTGTGTGTCTGATTGTGGTGCGTCATGTTTGTCTTTGTGTACGTCTGTCCGCGCACTCATCATGTCTGCGTGTAATGTATAATGTGTATACTGTGTGTATGTACGTGTGTGTGTTTTATGTTGTGTATGTATTTGTGTATGTCTCTGTATGTTGGCCACCCACCCCCTCTTGTGCTCACAGAACTTGCCCCCAATAGCTTGTTAAGGCTATTGGGGGGATCTTTGTGTTTGTTACAGAGTATTGATATTAACGCGAGTGTGTGTGTGGTTGTGTAGCGGTTAGCGCGCTGCGCTACGAACCCGTCTCTTCTCCGGCCACTGTGGTCGGGAATTCCACTCTGCTCCCTCCTCCTCCTTGTCCCCTCGTCTGCCTGCTGGTCCCGTCGTGTGCCCGCCTCCCCAGTCCTCTCTTGGTGTGTGTCTCGCTCGGTGTGTCTTTGTGTGTGTGTCTCTCTGCATGTGCGTCTGCCTATGTTGTTTCCGTGTCTGTGTTTTTATCATCCATTCTTACCTGATGGTGGCTGCTTGTGTTGCAACCGAAACGTCGTTTTCTAGTATTGTTTTATTTGATTTTCTAGGTGACCTTACCGAAAGAACCAAGGAGTAATTTAATTAGATTCATCTCATTCGGAATAGTCCCGAGTAGCTGTACTTGGACTTATATCTCCATCTCCGAATTCAAATCTGTCCGTAGGATCACAGAACATAGGTGGACAATGCAGTAGTATTCTTATTATCATGATTATATAAACTAAAACAACTCTGAACATTTTGTATGTTGCTAGGTAAGGCGCACTGAGCTACGTAAGCTCGTTTTCGGAAAGCGATCTGGCTATCACATGTGACAACTCAACAAAGTGGCTTTTCACGTAGAAATGTACAGCGCTGAAGGTGTCACACACACACGCAATGTGACTGACGAACGCGTGATGTTGATTCTAAATGTGGGGGGCGGGGAGGGATTGAACCAGATGACCCGGTAACAAATCCACGCTCCAACGGGGAGAGAGAAAGACACCGAAAGCTCCAAAACATCCAGCAGCGGGCGTCGGGGTCCACATCGATCCCACGACCGCCTCTATGAAATACCAGGCGAGGTAGTTAACGTCTGACCACCGTGCATTCTCGTGGCAGAGACCCACGTCGAGTGAGACGTGGGTCTCTGGGGAAACGTCGTTGCCAGAGTCCGTTCGTGATTTCCCTCGAACCCTCTCGACCTCTTCGCAAAGGCCGCTCGCCGCCTCCCTCAGCAGCGGCTCCAGTGGTCCTCCGTCAATCCGCTGCTGGATGAAGTTCCCCTCCCCCCCGTCCCCTCTGCCCGTGTGTGGGTGTCACGCGTGGGACGGGGGCGGCGGAGGCGGGGGGATCAGCCCGCACGACCGACCAAATGCGGCGTGGCAAAGACTTCATCCAGCAGTGGGTGGACGCCAGCAGCAACTCGAATGACAGTCACAATGGTGCCGCGGGTCTCTGTTGTATGAGGCGTGATCTGAGTTGCTGTGCAAGTACCAGCTCCGTCTCGTGAGCGTTTGATTCCGTACGTGCACTTGATGTACACTGCATATGTGTGTGTGCGTGTGTGCATTATGGGGTCGACTCAGCCTCAAATGAATACCTGGTGCAGTCTGTAAACGTCCCCACTGGGGAGACAAAGGCGGCCGGGCGTGGTGCTGGCCACCCACCCCCTCGTGTGCCGTGCCGGCCTTCATAGCTGCTCGCTAACAGCCCCAACAATCTGTTAAGGCTATACGGGGTATCTTTGTTTGCATGATGGGGAGCGGTGGCCCAGTGGTTAGCACGCTTCGTCACGAACCAAAGTGTCCCAAGTTCTAAATTCTCTGTTTCGCTGTTCGCCTTTTGCCGTTGTCCTCTGGTCTAACGCTGTTTGAGACGAGGCTCTAAAGAAAGCTGTCTCTGGTGTGGACCAATCAGTTTCAAATAAAATGTTTTGTTCGCATCTTCACCACGAGTATACGTAGTTAACGCAGTGCATGATTCATTGCAAAAGGTTTGCAGCCTTTAATGAGTACCTGGTGCGGAATGCGATCATCAGCACTGGGGAGACAAAGGCGGCCGGGTGTGGTTGCTGTCCATCTACACCCCCTCATCTGTCGTGCCAGCCTTCATAGGTGCTACTCGCTAACAGCACTTGCCCCGACAGTCAGTTAAGACTACACGGGGGATCTTTGTCTTGTGTTTTTTTTTACGCATATAAAATCATTAACATTGTCATTGACTGCGAATACGATGATAATAGTATTTATTGGGTGTGTATATTCTCCACTTGCAACGCGAACGATCGCGTTGCATTGCTCACCTCCGATGAGCACGCTCGGCTCCGTACGCTGTGAAGGCAATTCTACACAGAGACACACGTGGAGTGTCAAACCTGGGCCCCCACATCTAACAGAGAAGAATCCTCGCCAATGGACATCCGGCGGTTCACCAGTATTGGGTTCAAGTAGCCTGGCCGTGCTGCTGATGAGACGTTGAATGTCGCCAAAGGCCTCCGCAGTTGTTGTTGCTGCTTGCATTGAACCATGCTGCTGGAATACCACTCACCAAAGGTTGCGTGGCTGGCTGATGGGGATGTGTAAAAAAATTGTGTTAAACACATTTATGCGTATAAAATGTGTTTTACACACACGCATACTTACGTGTAAAACACACGCATATCTATATAGAGTATCCATCATACAAGGCGGTTGTTGGGTTAGATCGCGTAAATATAAGTGCGTCGTATTCTTTGGGTCTTTCGGTAAAGTCACGTAGATAGGTTCAAAGAGAATAACAGAAAACGACGACGTTTCGATCGCAATACAAGCGGTCGTCTTCAGGAAGACGACCGTCGTGATTTTTTGTTATTCTCTTTGAACCTATCTACGTGACTTTACAGAAAGACCCAAATAATATTAATTCCTGCAGTCACGACGTAGTCGGCTTTCGCGATAAATATGATCCACAATGAAGGTTTTTTGAGTTTGATCGCGTAAACATATGAATGCGTCGTTCAACCCGCCACCACCACCCGACCCGACACGGCCAATCAGAAAGGTTTGTCACGTAAACAGAACGCGATCTAACCCAAAAAAACCTTCATTGTGGATAATATTTATCGCGAAAGCCGACTACGTCTTGAGACTTCAAGCTTCCGTGACTTCACGAATTCATATTCTTGGGTCTTTCTGTAAAGTCACGTAGATTGGTTCAAAGAAAATAACAAAAAATAACAAAAAAACTAGGACGCTTGTGTTGCGATCGAAACGTCGTAGTTTTTTGTTATTCTTTTTGAACCTATCTACGTGACTTTACCGAAACACTCAAGAATATAGCCTACTACGTGTTATATATATGCAGTATATATGTGGTGTGTATATATGTGCAGTTTTCACGGTGCACACATTTGTTCTAAAACGCAGCGCGCGAATCAGTTCGCCGTCGTTGCGAGCGTCGCTACGCGGCGCGGCTTCGTCGACGCGGCCGGGCGCTGGCTAACTTCATCCAGCAGTGGATCGACCCGGGGCTACCGGAGCCTCCGCTGGCTGGGGTAGCGGGCCCCCTTTGTTCAAGGGGAGAGGCTGCGTGGGTCCAGCGCGCGCATCTCGAGGTCAATTCGTGGTCGGGCGTGAGCGAGGTGGTGGTGCTCCATACGGTCCATCAAGACGTCGCCCCGCCCTAGGAATGTGGAATTTCCACCGCGGTTGCTGTGCAGGGCTGTGAGCGCGGTGGTTGAGCGCTGATGGCTCGCTCCGACTGCGATGCTGATTGGTGCACGGTGTCTCTAGCTCTCTATCTCTCTCTCTGTAGTCTGAAGAAGGGCCTTTTGCCCGAAACGTCGCCTATTATACACGCTGAAGGTCACACACACAGTGTCACTGACGAACGTGCTCAGTGTGTATATACATGTGTGTGTATGTGTGTATATATATGTGTGTGTGTGTTGAAGTGGTTGTGTAGTGGTTCGCGCTAGGCTGCGCTACGAACCCGGTGACCCGAGTTCGATTCCCGCTCATGGCCAACACCAGTAACGATTATCTGAACCGGTTCTGGGCCTCCCCTAGGTCGACTCAGCTTCAAATGAGTACCTGGTGCGGTGTGTAAACATCGCCACTGGGGAGACAAAGGCGGCCGGGCGTGGTGCTGGCCACCCACCGCCTCGTGTGCCATGCCGGCCTCCATAGGTGCTCGCTAACAGCACTTGCCCCAACAGTCTGGTCAGGCTATACGGTGGATCTTTGTCTTTGTCGTGTGTGTAAGCCCTGCGTGTGTCTGTGTGTGCGTGCATGGCTGTAAGGCTGTGCGTGTGTGCATCTTCGTCTTCTGTGTATATCTTCAAAGGTGCCCGCGAACAGCCCTTGCCCCAACAGTCGGTTAAGGCTATGCAGGGGATATTTGTCTGTGTTGTTGCATATCTGTAGGTATCTTGTATTACATCTGTGCATCTGAATGTATCTGTGTGTATCTATCAGTGTATCTGTGAGTGTATCTGTGAGTGCATCTGTGTGTATCTGTAAGTGCATCTGTGTATACATATGTGTGTATCTGTGTGTATGTATGTGCGTGTTTATGTCTTTGTATATGTGTGTGTATCTGTGTGTATCTTAGTGTATATCTGTGAGTGTATATCTGGGGAGCGGTAGTGTAGCGGTTAGCGTGCTGCGCGACGAACCCGACAACCCGAGTTAGATTCCTGTTCACGGCCAACACCAGTAACGATTATCTGAACCGATCCTGTGCCTCCGCTAGGTCGACTCAGCCTCAAAATGAGCACCTGGTGCAGTATTAAAATTTGGAGAGACAAAGGCGGCCGGGCGTGGTGCTGACCACCCACCCCCTCGCGTGCCGTGCCGGCCTTCATAGGTGCTCGCTAACAGCACTTGCCCCAGCAGTCTGTTAAGGCTATATGGGGGAATCTTTGTATCTTTGTGTATATGTGTGTGTATGTGTGTGTCTGTGTGTGTGTCTGTGTGTGTGTCTGCGTCTGTATGCGTCTGTGTGTGTATGTGTGTATCTGTGTGTGTGTGTCTGTGTGTATCTCTGTGTATGTGTATATCTGTATGTGTATATCTGTATGTGTCTGTGTGTATCCGTGTGTGTATATGTGTGTGTATCCGTGTGTATGTGTCTGTGTATATGTGTGTGTGTGTCTGTGTGTATCTGTGTGTATGTATATGTATCTGTGTGTGTGTGTCTCCGTGCCTACCCGAAGACGGTCTGTCCGAGTACCGCGTGCAGTAAACCCACGCGGGCCACATCAGCTGCTGCTGCCGGCGGGCCTCGGCGGCCGCACCATCCGCGGGCCCCCCTCCCTCCCCCTCCTCCTCCTCGGCTCGCTGCTCCTCGGGTCCCGCCGTGACCCGCTCTGGACCCCGGCTCAGCGCAGATCTCTCCTCTTCTTCCACTTCCTCCTCGACCACAACCACCACCTCCTCCTCCCCCCGTTCCTCTTCATCTCCGTCGTCCTTGCGACCCGAGGACTCTGCCGAAACTCCTCCACCTCCTGCTGCTGCTGCACCCCCCCGTGTCACTCTGCGCTGCCGCGGGTGGTGCTGGAGGTGCTGGTGGTGCAGGTGGTGCAGGTGGTTGTGGTGGTTGTGGTGGACTTCGTATGACCGCTGCAGGGAGGAGCCCCCCGTTGATCCGCCGGTTCGCTCCTTACCACCACCACCACCACCCGTGAGCTCTGGATAACCACGGCCACCACCGCCACCACCACCGCCACCACCACCACCACCGCCGCCGTCCTTCCTGCGACCAAAGTCTGGCCTGAGGATGTTGTCGATGAAGAAGTAGGTGGTGACGCGGTCGAGTGGCTGAGCGCCCCCCCCGGGCGCGTCCTGCCCCCCCTCCATGAAATGTTTTGTGGGGGGGGGGGGCTATGGGGGGTGGTGGATGATGAGAGTGGAAAAGGTGGGGGGGGGGGGGCGGAGATGGGAGGGGGAGGGGGCTATTGGGGGGGGGGAGGAAGAGAGGAGCCAGACGAGGTGGTCTCGGACTCGCCTCTTCCTCGAGACTCCTCGCTCGCCTCTGCAGCGACTGAACCCTGCCGCTGCCGTGAGCAGCGGCGAGGACGTGGGGTCCTCCCCCCCCCAATCCCCCTACAGCCCCTCCCCTCTCACCCCCCCCCCCCCCTCCATGCTGCCGCGAGCCTCCAACAGCCCCGGCTGCAAGCAGCTCGACACCCACCGCAGCATCCCGAGTCGCAAACCCTCCTTGGCTGAGGGCAGCCGCCCAAGCTGCCATGGATGGAGGCGCTGTTGACTACGTACGGTGCGAGAGAAGTCCAACCCCAGGACTGCCGGGGCCATGGTCCGGCTGACAGCCCGAGCGGCACGCGGGATGACGAGCGGACCCACAGTGGAACAAACACCCGAGACCAACAATCCGGACAACGGTCACATCCCACAATAAACAACAGCCGGACCGCGATCATAAGAATCACACGCACACACCTTGAGTGGACCGCCTTCGACACCCTGAACACCACCACCAACCACCATCCAATACCAACAGCAGCCGCTCTCCACGAAGTGACGGTGACGGCACAACGGCGCCTGTGCCAGGCCAGGTGCACGTTGAGGCCACGTGAAGTGACGGAGGCTCGCTGACCAGGAGGTGACGGCACCGACCCCACCATCGCCGCGCTCAGCAGAAAATAACAAAGACAAAGATCCCCCGTGTAGCCTCAACAGACTGTTGGGGTAAGTGCTGTTAGCGAGCACCTACGAAGGTCGGCACGGCACACGAGGGGGTGGGTGTCCAACACCACGCCCGGCCACCTTTGTCTCCCAGTGGCGATGTTTTCTACACACCGCACCGGGGCACTCATTTGAGGCTAAGTCAACCTAGGGGAGGCCCAGGACCGGTTCAGATATTCGTCACCGGTGTTGGCGGCCGTGAGTGGTAATCCAACTCGGGTCACCGGGTTTGTCGCGCAGCGTAGCCCTAACCGCTACACCACCGCTCCCCACCATCAGCACCCTCACCACAACCTCGATTACCACCACCACCAACATGATCGCCCCCATAACAACCACCACCAACCACGTTGTCACGATCGCTCGGACACCACCACCATCAACACACGTGGACATAGACTGTCGGGGCAAGGGATGTTAGCGAGCGCCTATTAAGGCCTGCACTGTGCACTGGGGGTGGAGTTGAGAGCATCTCGCCCGGCCGCCTTTGTGTCCCCACTGCAGATGTATACGCAGGCAGGGAGGTGACAATTTAAGGCTGAGTTCACCTAGGTGGGGGGAGACCGGTTGAGCCGATCACATGGTCGGAATCGAACTCGGGCCGCAAGGTTTCTTAGCGCAGTGCGATAATCACTGCGCCACCGCTCCCCTGAGTACAACCCCCAGCACCACCACCACCACTCACACCAATACCGACACTGCCACCACCACCACTCACACCACCACTCACACCAATACCGACACCACCACCATCACTACCACCACTCACACCACCACTCACACCATCACTGCCAACATCACCACGACCACCATCGATGCCATCACCACCAACACAACCACTACTCGCGCCACCACCATTACAATCGCCACCGTTTAACTCCGCTAACACCATCACCGCCGCTACCATCACAACCATCACTGCCGCTAATACCACCAACTCCCAACAAATCTATAACCACCACTTCTACCACAACTCTCTGCTCCCATCACCACTCCCTCTCTTTCTCTGATGGCGGTGTACAGAACGAGGAAAAATATGCTGGAAGGTGACACTGACGGCTGCTCTGTGCTTCCAGTGTTCAGGGGCCTGCTTAAGGAGCGGTTCCGGCTGAAGCACGCGTACCACACACATGTCGGTGATGTGCAGCGCGTCTTCCTCGAACGCTGGGGAGCCGGAAAAGGCCTCTGTACCAACGTGGACGGCACCCTCATGTTCACTTTCTGAAGCGCTCGCTCGTCGCCGTGGCGCGCGCGATGACTACCACCACCACGTGACTTTTCTTTCGTGTTGTGTGCGGCGCATTTAGCGCCACAGCGCGTGGATTTATAGCGTATGTTGTTTATTTGCTGGTGATTTTGTGTATTTCGTATCGGAATCGCCTCCAGTGCTGTTGCTGCTGGCGGCAATAAAAGTTGTTTAAAAGTCAAAGTCTCCATCTCTCTCTCTCACGTCTCTCTCTCCACTCTTTCCTCTCTCTCCACTCTCCCTCCCTCTTGCTCCCCTCTCTCTTTTTTTACGATCAGAGGAAGCAAGATGATTGGTGCAGTCGGCACTTTGCTTCATTTCGGTTTTTTTCAATGATTTGCTTTATGTGCCCCTCCCCTTTTAAAATTAAAGATTTCCCAAAAGATTACACACTCTGCTCTCCTCCTTCTTATCCCTTCCCTCTCTCTCTATCCCCTCTCTCTCCCCCCCTCTCTCTCTACCCCTCTCTCCTTACTCTATGTATATGTTCCCCCTGTGTTCTATGTAATATTAGTAATTTCTCTCGCTCTCTCGTACTCCCCCAGCTCGCGCCGTGTCTCCGGATCTTTCCGAGAATCTCCTTCCCAAGCAAAACGCTCGCATGCCGTCAAACAACATCGATGTCGCTGTCGATGCGACTCACATCGATGCCACCGCAACATGACTCACTCTCACTGTCTCTCCTTTCATAGCCCCTTCCCATGATGTTGTGAGGGCCGACATCCACCCCGCCGCCCTCGTTGGGCAGGTGGAGCGCAACGTGTTCCCCCTCCACTCCCTCCTCCACTCCTTCCTCCACTCCTTCCTCCACCACGCCGTTCGGCCCCTCTCGCCGGGCCCCCGCCGATCGGGTGATCGGCCCCCCTGCGCCAGCGCCCTCTCTGAGGGACATCGCTGATTGGCTGGCTCACCACCGCCCGGGGTTATCCCGCACGCACCCACGTACACCACCACACAATTGAACGCGGTGGCGTGCACACGCGCGCCCCTGCAGGCGCGTATTTCACGCAAAGGTTAGCACTAAAGAAAACGGCGATATGAATATGCACGCGCACCTCCAGGTGGCTAAGCCCTAATTCGCTTGCACACCAAGGCAAATGCTAAAGGGCTGTATGAATTCTAGATTTGAAGCTTTCGTGACTGCAAGGAATCATATTCTTAGGTTTTTTTCGGTAAAGTCACGTAGGTAAAACATCAAAATTAATGAAAATAAAATAAAATAAAAACAAAAATCACGACGTTTCGGAGGCAACACAAGTCTCCGTCATCAGGTGGGACCGTCACAGCCAGATTAGCTGCATCAAGTGAGGCAATGATTCAAGATGTCATCCCTTAAAAGCGAGTTGAGGGGGGAGGAGAGGGAGGGGGGAGCTCATCAGAATATGGTAGCCAATGAATGGAACGTATCGGGAGGGAGGGGGGGCGGGGCGCGTACGCCTCGCCGTTAATGCTATTGTCGCTGTGTAAACGCCGGCGAGCGGGTTTATCGCACCCCGCCCTGTATACTCACGCGGCACACTGCAGGCGCTCGTGTTTCACACACGCGCGCGTAGACACGCGCCAGCGGCGGCCATGTATGTTTTACAAACGCGTGCCTCACACACTCAAATTACCAGCACCGCGCCAAGGTTCTACCCGCACACATAGAAATCACACTGCACCGATACTCTGAACTAAAGTTTATTCATGGCGCAAATACACACTACCTGGAGGGGGAATATTTCGCAAGAAGGGCTTAGCCTGACTGCCAACGAACCCAATCACTCAAGCGTTTTACCACGTAACTCGAAGCTGGACTCACGGCGTCGCACGGACGCTGTGAGAGTCGGAGGGAGAAGGACGCGAGAAAACTTTACCTATCACTGCCTCGTAGCGGCACATGCTGGCATCACACGGATGCTGCGAGCGGCTTGAGGAGGCAGGACGGCAGGGGGTGGGTCTTGACGGACGGGAGGTTGAAGCCAACTGAACTAATCGTCCAGGGGTTCTCGCCTTTATTCTCTAAACTTGAAAGGCCCAGGGGAACATTGTGCCACGCAGCCAATCACGCGCCTACCTTTCGATTTTAAACTGATGCCCCGCCCTTACCTGGAGCGTCATTTTCCGTTACGCCTCGACCCATTGTCTACGGCGCCCGCCCTCGATCCCGCGGAGTACACCTCCGCGGGGGGTCCAGGGCTTTCCCTCCTCCCTCCCCGTCTGTGCCGCCCACAGGCTATTTTCCCCCTGGCCCCTCCCCCCGTGCTGTGAGCGTTCTCATTGCGGTTAGCCCGGTGAGTTTCTGTGCGCCCATACAATTTGAAGCCAATTTAGGGGCACCGCAATATAACCTGTCCTGTGGGGGTCGGCCAATCTCCTGGCACCGGGAAACCGTGGGACTCTCCCTCTAGGGGCCCTTCGGATTAAAACCCGATGTGCCAGGCAACCCCCGCCAGGACACTACTACGTGGGTGCGCTGCGTGCGGGTGCGTGTTTAGTGCGGGGGCCAGGAGGGAGTCGCGGCACTTGCAGAGTTGCTCCGTGGTCGTGGCACCACACGTGTGGATGTGGCTGTGTCGCGCGGCGCTCTTCGCCACGATGTCTGACGTGTCTTGGGTGCTCCCTTTAAAGGAGCATTACTCTCCTGATAGAAGAACCCAATTCAGTTGCGGAACAAAAAGCGCTCAGGCACTTGCAGTGAAACGTCGGGCATATAAAATATATGGGCGGGGTGGGGGGATGAGGGGGGGCAACGGTGGGAAGTGCCCAATCATGGCAGAGAGCGTAGCCGTCTGTCTTAAACAAAAGACAAAGATTACCCGTATAGCTTACACAGACCGTTGGGGCAAGTGCTGTTAGCGAGCACCTTCGAAGGCCGGCACAGCACACGAGGGGGTGGGTAGCCAGCACCACGCCCGGCCGCCTTTGTCTCCCAAGTGGCGATGTTTTACACATTGCACCAGGTACTCATTTGAGGCTGAGTCGACCTAGGGGATGCCCAGGACTGGTTCAAACTCATCGTCGCCGGTGTTGGTCTTGAGCGGGAATTGGACTCGGGTCACTGGGCTCGTAGCGCAGCGTAGCGCTCACCGCGACGCCACCGCTCCTGTACTTGTACAGCAGTACAGGTACAGCAGCACAGCAGTACAAGTAGAGCAGTACAAGTCGAGTATTCCTAACTCATTCCATCAGCCGCACGCGCGGACTTGCTTCTGAGAGAGGCGAAACACTGTCAGCTGCATTGGTTTAGAAGAAGCACGACTCGGGAGCAGTTTCGACATTCATTGTCTCATCAGCAGTGTCAGGCTCGCGTGGACCACCGGTTCAACACAAGCACATCTTTAAAGCGGTCTCGATAATCGGTGTCTAATCAGCAGTGTCAGGCTCGCTTGGACCATTGATCGCGGGAGGGAAAGGGGCGGACACGAAACCTGGATTCCTACCCAGGTCCTCAGCGGTGCCAGCTCGACGTCTACTGCTGCCGCTGCCGCCTTCCCACGGCGATGAGAAACTGGGCCCGATCCGCCCTTGGGGCGTTTCTCGAGGGCCCCGCGACTCTCGCGCGACTCGTGACGCCAACTCGCAACGCTGGCCGACGCACGCGACCCGCTCCTCGCTCTCGCGGGTTCTGCTGCATTGGCTAGGAGATGTTAACTCCGTCGCCTGGTGTACAGGAGGTGGTGGGTTCGATCCTGATCCTTGACGCCTGCTGCTGGTTATTTGGAGTTTGCGGTGTCTCTCCCTCTCAACATCATCATCATGGTGGCTAGGAGATGTTAACTCCCTCGCCTAGTATGAAGGATGTCGTGGGTTCGATCCCGACCCTGACGATGCCTGCTGCTGTATATTTGGAGTTTGCAGTGTCTCTTTCTCTACCCGTGGTCGCGTGGATTTTTCTCTGGGTCCTCCGGTTTTCCCCTCCACGTTTATAATCAACATCACCCGATTAGAGTGTTTGGCTGCGACAAATGTCCACTTGATAAGCCACTTCTTTGAGTTATCATTTGTGGCCAGGTCGATTCTGAAAAAAAGAGATACATCGCTCAGTGGGCTTTACCTGGTAAGAGAAAAATAATTGTAAAACAATCATTCGCGTGCCACTCAAGCCGAGCCAACAGAGAGCGAGCGAGCGAGCGGGAGAGGAGCGACTGAGGGTGCGTGTCGTCCCCGGCTCCCAGGCACGGGCTCGGCTAGAAGCGGGCTCGGCGGGGTAGCCGACCCCTTGCCAAAGCGAGACAACCAAATATCTATTTTCCACTGCACTGCCCAACCGGCGCGGCTCGGCTCGTCTCGGCAAAGGCTGCGTTTCCACTGCAGAAGCCGAGCCGTGCCGTGGACGGCACAGAGAAAACGGACGAGTCGAGAAGAGTGTAGATGATGACGCGGCGATGCTGGTGTGGGATGAGGAGAGGGGTGTTGGGTGGAGTGTTGTGGGGGGGAGATGCAGGGGGTGTGTGAGATGGAGGAGGGGTGTGAGATGGGTGGGTGTGGGGTGGAAGGGGGATGTGGGATGGGGAGGTGTGGGATGGGGGGGGGGGTGTGGGATGGGGGGGTGTGGGATAGAAGGGGGTGTGAGATGAGGAGGTGTGGGATGGGGGGATGTGGGATGGGGAGGTGTGCGATGGGGGGGTGTGGGATGGGGGGGTGTGACATGGGGGGTGTGTGGGATGGGGGGTGTGTGGGATGGGGGGGTGTGGGATGGAGGTGGGGGTGTGGGATGGGTGGGGTGTGGGGTGAAGGGGGATGTAGGATGGGGGAGTATGGGATGGGGGTGTGGGATGGAGGGGGGTATGGGATGGGGGGGTGTGGGGTGGAGGGGTGTGGGATGGGATGAGTTTGGAATGGAGGGGTGTGGGGTGAAGGGGTGTGGTATGGGGGGGGGGTGTGGAGGGGTGTGGGATGGGGGGGTGTGGGGTGTGGGATGGGGTGGGTTTGGGATGGAGGGGTGTGGGGTGGAGGGGTGTGGGATGGGGGGTGTGGGATGGAGGGGTGTGGGATGGGGGGATGGGGTGGAGGGGGGTGAGGGATGGGGGGGTGTGGGATGGGGGGATGTGTGGGATGGGGGAGTGGGGTGGAGGGGGGTGAGGGGTGGGGGGGAGGTGTGGGGTGGGAGGTCGGGGTGGAGGGGGGTGAGGGATGGGGGGGGGGGTAAGGGATGGGGGGGTGAGGGATGGGGGTGGAGGTGTGGGGTGGGAGGTGGTGACGCGTGGAGGCTGCTTGTGATTGGTCACGCCGCTTGATTCGCGCAGCTCCTCGCGGGTTTACGCTCGTACAGTGTGAGCGGTATTTATGCCCATAAGCACGTGCGTGTGTGCACGTGTGTGTGCACGTGTGTGTGTGTGAGAGTGTGTGCACGTGTGTGTGTGTGTGTGTGAGAGTGTGTGCACGTGTGTGTGTGTGTGAGAGTGTGTGCACGTGTGTGTGTGAGAGTGTGTGCACGTGTGTGTGTGTGTGAGAGTGTGCACGTGTGTGTGTGTGAGTGTGTCCACGTGTGTGTGTGTGAGAGTGTGTGCACGTGTGTGTGTGTGAGAGTGTGTGCACGTGTGTGTGTGTGTGAGTGTGTGCACGTGTGTGTGTGTGAGAGTGTGCACCTGTGTGTGTGTGTGAGAGTGTGTGCACGTGTGTGTGTGTGTGAGAGTGTGTGCACGTGTGTGTGTGAGAGTGTGTGCACGTGTGTGTGTGTGAGAGTGTGTGCACGTGTGTGTGTGAGAGTGTGTGCACGTGTGTGTGTGAGAGTGTGTGCACGTGTGTGTGTGTGAGAGTGTGTGCACGTGTGTGTGTGTGAGAGTGTGTGCACGTGTGATGAAACACGCTTGCGAAACGTAGACCCCCCTAATGGAACATCTTCGCCGGTTAGAAACATTCCAGCTGGCCTGCCTACGATTCATCCTGGGTTTAACCAGGCTGGATTTTGTGAGGTGCTCACAAATCTTTGAAAGATCTGGATACAGTCCCATCGGTGAGCTCCTCCGACAGGCGAGGCTGCGTTGGCTGGGTCATGTAGCCCGCATGCCCAGCCACTGCCTGCCTGAACAACGTTTGTTCGGTCGATAATAGGGGGCTAAAAGAGAGCAGCACCGGCTAGAGGAGAGATGGAGTGATGTGGTACAGGAGGATGTGGAACTGAGTGGACTTGCCGATGACTCGTACCGGCGATGCCAAGATCGGCCTCTGTGGAGGAGGCTCGTGAAGGACGCTACTGGGCAGTTGGAGGCAGTCGCCCTCCAACAACGGAGGGCTGAGGAGCGACGCTCACAACAACGAATGGTGCGCCAGGTGGCTAAAGCACAGCAAGTTGGCACAATAGGGAGTGCATCAGCCAGTTGTCTCAGTCTGGCAACCCATGCCACCTTGGTCTATCCTGCCAGCGGGCGTTCAACACTTCACTTGGCCTTTACGTGCACATAGCCTGCCATCACCGCCTGACATCAGTGGCGAATTTGCAGTTGTTATTGCATGTGTGATCTTTGTCTTTGTGAATTTCTATCTGGTACAAATACAATGGGAAGCTGATTAATGCCCGGGTGCGGTCAAGAGATGGCTGCCATCTGGTCAACCATGTGATGTATGCTGATGATCTGGTGATTGCTGCTCACTCTGTGAAGAACTTGAAGACTCCACTGCTTGAGGTTGAGAGTGCCAATTAGAGATGGGGCCTAACTATCAGCCTAACCAAATCTAAGCACCTGCCTGGGTATTGTCACCAATTACTCCACCACCTCAACTCCCCTATGAGTGATGGGGCAGTTGTGGAGAGAGTGGAGAAGTTTATGTGGCTGGGCAGTGTGCTTATGACCACCTCAGATTTGCCAACCGATGTCTCATTCCGAATCAATCGAGCGGCATTGTCTTTCCATCAGCTGCATAACGCTGCCGTGTGTACGCTCCTTGGCCTGTCGCTCCATACAAAGCTCCGGGTCTTCTCGACCACAGTTATCCCCGCTCCTCTGTGCTTGCGAAACGTGGACCCCTTTAAAGGAACATATGCACAAGTTTGGGCTAGAGTTAGAGACAGGGTTAGAGACAGGGTTAGAGTCAGGGTTAGAGTCGGGGTTAGAGACAGGGTTAGAGGCAGGGTTAGAGACAGGGTTAGAGACAGGGTTAGAGTCAGGGTTAGAGTCGGGGTTAGAGACAGGGTTAGAGGCAGGGTTAGAGACAGGGTTAGAGACAGGGTTAGAGTCAGAGTTAGAGACAGAGTTAGAAACAGGGTTAGAGTCAGGGTTAGAGACAGGGTTAGAGACAGGATTAGAGTTAAATTTAGAGACAGGGTTAGAGACAGGGTTAGAGACAGGGTTAGAGTCAGAGTTAGAGACAGAGTTAGAGTGAGGGTTGGAGACAGAGTTAGAGACAGGGTTAGAGACAGGGTTAGAGACCGGGTTAGAGACAGGGCAAGAGACAGGGTGAGTGCTCGAGTTGAGGCCAGGGTCAGGTCTCGCTCTAATGAATGTGGGAACTGCGCGCTGGAGGGGGAGGGGTTGTGGGGTCACGGGGGTGACGGCTTGCGACAAAATGAACTTCCCATTTGCGCGGGGAGCCGGGGGTGGGGGCCGGCCCGCCCCCTATCGCCCCCTCCCCCGGAGACCCGCAGTGAGACAGCTCCCGGGATGGCTCCTCGATATGGAAGAGGCTCTCCCCAGCACCACCATCAAAGACAAAGAACCCCGTGTCGCCTTTAGCAGACGGTCGAAGCTTCGTGTGGAGCGACAGACCCGGTAGCTGCCACACAGCGTTACGCAAGCGTTGCAAATATAATGCCGCTCAACTGATTCGAAGTGAAACCTCTGCTGTCAAACCGGAGCCAGTCATGAGCACACTGCCCAGATATGGGAAACTCTCCACTCTCTCTACAACTGCCCCATCACCAATTGGGAGTTGTGGGGGTGGAGTGTCCGATGGTACAAAAATACCCAGGCAGGTGCTTAGTTTTGGTGGGGCTAATGGTAAGGCCCCACCTCATAGTCGCAAGCTCCAGGTTCAGCAGCAGCGCCTCCAACTCCTCCTCTAAGTGAGCAGCAATTACCAGATCATCGGCATACATAACATGGTTGAGAAATAGGAAGCCATCCCTTGACCGCACCCGGGCATCCATCAGCCTCCCATTGTATCTGTACTAGATGGGAATTCCTCCGGTACAGCTATTGAAGGCTTCAGGAACTACGTGGTCGAAATAGATGCTCAATAATGTGGGAGGCAGAGGACATCCCTGTCGCACCCCAAAGTGAACAGGGAATGGCTCCGGCTCCCGGCCACGTATTTTTACCCGGGCCCGCTCACCATCATGAAGGTTCTTAATGATCATGAGAAGGGTGTTAGGGACTCCGAAAACACGAAGAACAATCCAGAGCTCAGGCCTACTGATGGTATCATAGGCCTTGACCAGGTTAATAAAATAATTGGTTCTTTACCCTTCTATCTGGCAACAAAACTGACACCTTTTTACAAGGAGTCATGTTTGCATAGACCGCAATACCTGCAGTCATAATGCAAACAAAAGAACATAACTCTGATAATGTGCACTGTCCTTAAAGTTGATTGATCCACACCCGAGACAGCTTTCCTTAGAGCCTAGTCTCATATGGGTTGGACCAGATGACGCCAAAAGGCGCACAACTCAAAGACAATGCACCATCAGAGTATGAGAGCTCGGGGCAAGCATCTACACTATGGGAACCTCATTTGCCAGTAAAAATATGATAATTGGTTCTTTACCCTTCTATCTGGCAACAAAACTGACACCTTTTTACAATTAGTCATGTTTGCATAGACCGCAATACCTGCAGTCATAATGCAAACAAAAGAACATAACTCTGATAATGTGCACTGTCCTTAAAGTTGATTGATCCACACCCGAGACAGCTTTCCTTAGAGCCTAGTCTCATATGGGTTGGACCAGATGACGCCAAAAGGCGCACAACTCAAAGACAATGCACCATCAGAGTATGAGAGCTCGGGGCAAGCATCTACACTATGGGAACCTCATTTGCCAGTAAAAATATGATAATTGGTTCTTTACCCTTCTATCTGGCAACAAAACTGACACCTTTTTACAAGGAGTCATGTTTGCATAGACCGCAATACCTGCAGTCATAATGCAAACAAAAGAACATAACTCTGATAATGTGCACTGTCCTTAAAGTTGATTGATCCACACCCGAGACAGCTTTCCTTAGAGCCTAGTCTCATATGGGTTGGACCAGATGACGCCAAAAGGCGCACAACTCAAAGACAATGCACCATCAGAGTATGAGAGCTCGGGGCAAGCATCTACACTATGGGAACCTCATTTGCCAGTAAAAATATGATAATTGGTTCTTTACCCTTCTATCTGGCAACAAAACTGACACCTTTTTACAAGGAGTCATGTTTGCATAGACCGCAATACCTGCAGTCATAATGCAAACAAAAGAACATAACTCTGATAATGTGCACTGTCCTTAAAGTTGATTGATCCACACCCGAGACAGCTTTCCTTAGAGCCTAGTCTCATATGGGTTGGACCAGATGACGCCAAAAGGCGCACAACTCAAAGACAATGCACCATCAGAGTATGAGAGCTCGGGGCAAGCATCTACACTATGGGAACCTCATTTGCCAGTAAAAATATGATAATTGGTTCTTTACCCTTCTATCTGGCAACAACTTTAAGGACAGTGCACATTATCAGCAAGGCGATGTTGAATAATCCTTGCCAGGACCTTTCCCGGCACACTGAGGAGTGAGATGTCCCTGTAGTTGTTACAGTCTGTGCGGTCCCCATTCTTAAAGAGGAGGACCACCAGGGCATCCTTCCAATCCTGCGGAACCCGTCCAGTGGTCCAGACTGTTGCTATGATGTCATGTAGGGCAGTCTGTGCACACACTACAAGCACATGTACACACACACTACAAGCACATGTACACACACACGCGCGCGCGCGTTGATGGACACGCGCGCTGGGCCACGCGGTTATCACCGCGCGCTCGTTCCGGCTCTGTCCGTCACAGCGTCTCAGGTCTTTGTGAGGAGCTCGCGGCCTGCCACGCGCCCATCACCCACAACAACTCCGCGTCCTATAACCTCCACAGAGACAATGAGCCACCCCCTCCCCCCGGTATAGCCTCAACCGACTGAGGGGCAATTGCCGTGTTAGCGAGCACCTATCGAGACCAATAGCATTGGGATAAGGGGGGGGGGCAGCTATAACACCGTTGTCTCCCCAGTGGCGATGTTTACACACCGCAGCTGGTACGCATTTGAGGCTGAGATTAATCGTGGCTGGTGTTGACCGTGAGCGGGAATTGAACTTGGGCCGCCGGGTTCGTAGTGCATCGCGCTAACCACTGCGCCACGGCTCCCCACAAACAAAGGCAAAGATCCCCGGTATAGCCTTAATAGACTGTCGGGACAAGTGCTGTTAGCGAACAACTACACACACATATGTACGCACACAAAGACAAAGATCCCCCGTATATCCTGAACAGACTGTAGGGGCAAGTGCTGTTAGCGAACATCAATGAAGGCCGGCGAGGTGGTGGGTGGCCAACGCCACGCCCGGCCGCCTTTGTCTCCCTAGTGGCGATGTTTACACATCGCACCAAGTACTCATTTGAGGCTGGGTCGACCTAGGGGATACCCAAGACTGATTTAGATAATTATCACTTGTGTTGGCCGTGAGCGGGAATCAGAGGCGTAGCTGGGATATTTTGCGCCCGGGGACGAACTATAAAATTGGCGCCCCCCCCCCCCCCCCCCCCCCGTTTAATCACATTTTCCTATTACATCGAATAAGACATAACAATTTAAATTTTAATGAAACATTGTATTTAAAGAAGCAAATTTATAGAAATTATATTACATGGCTCACTCAGTCACTGTCGTAGACTGGTTGACATAGTCTACAAAGATACATTTTTTTTTATTTCACTGTCGCAAACTGGTCAATCACGTAATCAAAATCTGTTTTTTCCAATGTTTCTCTTTCAACGCTAAGAAGAGCAAGATCGCTGAGACGATCTTGTCCCATTGAAGCACGCAAATACGACAAAATAAGTTACAATTTGCTGAACGACCGGTCACAGCTTGCAATTGAAACTGCTATTGTTAATAAAATTTGCAGTGAAATTCGCAAATTCGGAAATATGTCGTCTCCATAAAACACAATAACACCAAGAAGATCCAAAGGAGTTTCTGGTAGAACTTCATTCCGGTTACTGAGCAGCATTTTGCAATCTACAATTTCTGTGAAAAGTTCGTGGCCATTGATGTCGGTGTCATAGAAATTTCAGTAATCTGTGCAATTTCGACGACTTGCATCGACATCTGGGTCGGATAGAAGAGTTTTGACGTCCAGCAGAAATCCAAATTTTGTTTTCAGGTCTTTTAGTCGTAAAAACCGTGTTGACATCTCCTGTTGACGTCGATAAAATATGCTCTTCATAACGCGCACAATTTCTTCTTCTGTTGAAAGTCCTGCATCTCTTGCCAGTTCTCCTGGCATCTTCCGACGTCGCCTAATTCTTCTGTCCACATCGATCCCTCAGGCGGTGCATCTTGTTTTGGCGTTTTCTACAGCAACTTGGCTTAAATCATCACGAAGCTTGACAAATTAATGCTCCAAAGATTCAAGATCAGTTGCTGCTTCCTTGAAATTCATAGTAGGATTCTGTAAGCGCTTCTGAACACGATCAATTTTTCCAAGAATGACATTCCAGAAATGTAATAAAACTATGAAGTTTAAATTGAATACGCATGCCTGTAACTGTTCTGCATCACTTCTGGTTTCAGGCGTCATAGTTACGTCCTCCGATAATTTGTCTAGCAGCCCTACTAGTTCATCCAGTCCTTCATAGATAGCTTTAACAGCTTCTGATCGTGCACTCCAGCGTGTTTCAGACTCCCGCTTTACTGTGATGGGCACAGCTTTTTTTAACTCTTCCCAACGAATTGTTGAACGAGAGAAAAACAAATATATACTTTCAACTGTTCCAAAAAATGTGACGACAAGTGGATCCTGTTTAGCTGAGTGTACTCCTGCTAAGTTTAAGCTGTGGTTGTCACAGTTGACAAACAATGCTCTGTGATTGTTGTCACATATTCGTTGTTGAAGGCCGGATATATGCCCAGTCATCACAGCAGCATTGTCATAACATTGTGCCCGACAGTCGGCTAGAGGTATGTTGTAAGATTTTAGTCTCTCGACGATGACTCTTTCTAGGCTTGCTGCATCTTTTGCATGTATCTCGATATAACCTAAAAATGATTCTTTGATAGTTACTTTTTTAGTTTGAAAATCCACATCCATAAATCTTATGACCTGAGAAAATGTAATTACATGACATGTAGGCTGTGTGTGGCGGGATATATAAACTTTTAGGTTGAGGTGTAGATTTGTGCAGTAGTTTCAGGCTGCCGCGCCCACCGCAATAAGTTATAATGTAACGTTGTAAGCCTCATTTTGGCGCCCCTTTACCTTGGCGTCCAGGGACATATGTACCCCCCTGCCCCCCCTAGCTACGCCTCTGGCGGAAATCGAACCCGGGTCGGTCCAGTTCTTTGCGCAGCATAGCGCGAGCCGCTACGCTACCGTTCCGCACATATTTACGCACCCATCCACGCGCGTCACATACACGCATATCCTAACAGACGTGCACAGGACTCATTCACTCACGTACAGAGAGACAAAGACTCCCTATCGCCTACACATACTGGTCGGATGATTGCTGCTCGCGAGCACCTTTGTGTGTATGTGGCGTGTGTCTCGTCGAGTTCGATTCCCGCTCACGGCCAACACCGGCGACGAGGATCTGAATCGGTCCTGGGCGTCCTCTAGGTCGACTCGGCCTCAAATGAGTACCTGGTGCGGTGTGTAAAAAAACATCGCCACTGGGGAGACAAAGGCAGCCGAGCGTAGTTGCTGGTCACCCCACCCACGTCGTGTGCCGTTCCGGCCTTCTTCAAAGGTGCTGCTCGCTCACAGCACTTGCCCCGAAAGTCTGAAGACTATACGGGGGTTCTTTGTAAGTGTATTTATGTACGTGCATCCACGTACGTCTGTGTCTCTCAGCAACCACAGAGGGCGACGCTCACAACAACGAGCGGAGCACCAGGTGGATAAAGCACACCAAGTGGGCACAATAGGGGGCACAGGTGGTGCATCGGCCAGTAATGAATCATCTCGGTCAGTCTACCCCGTGGCACCTGCTGAGTCTGTCCCGTGACCTCCTGCCAGCGGGCGTTTGACACCTCACGCGGCCTCAACGTGCACCTAGCCTGCCACAGGCGCCGTGGTGACGTCAAGCGGCCCTGGCTGCTGCTGCTGATGAGACACGAATGTTGAAACGGGTGCAGCAGCGCTTTGCTCGTGTTGAACCAATATTGCTGCTGGGACGATCACACTCCCACACGGACACGTGACGGGTGATGGAATGTGTACAACAACCACAACAAGAAGCACAACAACCACAGCAACAACCACAACAACTACGAAAAAAACCACATCAACCACAACAACCATAACCACCACAACAACCACAACTACAACAACAACCACAACCACCACAACAACCACAACCACAACAACAACCACAACTACAACAACAACCACAACCACCACAACCACAACAACAACCACAACAACCACAACAACCACAACAACCACAACCACCACAACAACCACAACAACCACAACTACAACCACAACAACCACAACTACAACAACAACCACAACCACCACAACAACAACCACATCCACCACAACAACCACAACAACCCCCGCCCGTGAGAGTCGCGTGGAGTCCCCGAGGCGGCTCCAACTTGGCAGCCGCGGGGAGCCGCCGACGCTGATGCCCTCGACGAAATGGACCGCGAATGAATATTAATTATCACTTAGATTAGAGACGTGGGGGGGTGGGTGGGGGTCCCAGGGGGGGAGGGATGGAGGGGGTGGGTGGGGTGCGTGTGGGTGGGTGGCATGGAGGGGGTGGGTGGGGTGTGAGGGGTGTGAGGGGGGGCTATGCTGTCAGTCGCCCCCCGCATCGCTCTTAATCACAATTTGCAGGAGCGAGCCCGGGTCCACGCCCCCCGATAACGACTCTCGCTGAGTGACAGCTGCCCCGCCCCCTACCGCCCCCCCTCCCCCCCAGGGAGCCTCATTTGCATAAGTGATCGCCTATTGACGGCGCGGCTAATTCATTTTCACGCACAAGCGAGGGGCGGGGGGGGGGGTCCCCCTCTCCCCCTTCCTCCCTCCCCCCTCCTCCCCACCTCGTGTGGAGTGAAGCGCGGAGAATGTGCGTGGCACACACACACACACGTGTCGTGCTGGCGCGGGTGCCTGGTGTACTGTGTCATGTATGTGTCATGTTCTCTCCGTGAATGTCATGTGCGGTGTGCCATGTGTGTGTGTCGTGTACTGTGTCATGTATGTGTGATGTATGTGTCATGTTCTGTCATGTGCGGTGTGCCATGTGTGTGCCGTGTAATGTGTCATGTATGTGTGATATATGTGTCATGTTCTGTCATGTGCGGTGTGCCATGTGTGTGTGCCGTGTACTGTGTACTGTGTCATGTATGTGTGATGTATGTGTCATGTTCTGTCATGTGCGGTGTGCCATGTGTGTGTGCCGTGTACTGTGTACTGTGTCATGTATGTGTGATGTATGTGTCATGTTCCGTCACGTGCCGTGTGCCACGTGTGTGCGTGCGACCCGAGTTCGATTCCCGCTCGCGGCCACCGCCACCAAACACCCGCTGGTGACGATGAATCTGAACCGGTGGCTGGGTCTCACCTAGGTAGACTCAGCCTTAAACGAGTAACTGATCGCGACGTGGAAAACATCGCAGCCGGGGAGACAAAGGCGGCCGGTTCAGATGTGCTCGCAAACAGCACTTGCCCTGACGGCATGTGTGGGGTACGCGGTGGGGGGGGGGGTTGTCTTTGTACGCGTGCACGCCACACGGACACGGAGTGTCCACAGGCTTTGTTAAAATCGGTAACCGGTTTGGGGGTGTGAGGGTGTGGGGTGGTATATGGGGGGGGGGGTGGGTGTGGGGGGGGTGTGGGTATGTGGGGGTATGTGGGGTTGTGTTAGGGGTGTGTGGGGTGGTGTATAGGGGGGGGGTGTGGGGGGTATGTGGGGTGGGTGTGGGGGGGGGGGTGTGTGGGGTGGTGTATGGAGGGGGTGTGGGGTGGTGTGTGTGGATTGGGGGGGGGGGGTGGGGGGGGGTATGTAGGGTTGTTTGGGGGGATTGGGGGGATTGGGGAGTTGTGTGGAGGGTTGGGGGTTGGGGGGTATGTGGGGTTGTGTGGAGAGTTTTGGGGGGGGGGGTGGGTGGGGGTATGTGGGGTTTGGGGGGTATGTGGGGTTGTGTGGAGAGTTTGGGGGGGGGAGGGGGGTATGTGGGGTTGTTTGGGGGTTTGGGGGGGGAGGGGGGTATGTGGGGCTGTTTGGGGGGTTTGGGGGGTATGGGGGTTGTTTGGGGGGTATGGGGGGGGAGGGGGGTATGTGGGGCTGTTTGGGGGGTATGGGGGTTGTTTGGGGGGTATGGGGGGGGAGGGGGGTATGTGGGGCTGTTTGGGGGGTTCGGGGGGTATGGGGGTTGTTTGGGGGGTATGGGGGGGGGAGGGGGGTATGTGGGGCTGTTTGGGGGGTTTGGGGGGTATGGGGGTTGTTTGGGGAGTATGGGGGTTGTGTGGAGAGTTTGGGGGGGGAGGGGGGTATGTGGGGCTGTTTGGGGGGTTTGGGGGGTATGTGGGGTTGTTTGGGGGGTTTGGGGGGTATGGGGGTTGTGTGGAGAGTTTGGGGGGGGGAGGGGGGTATGTGGGGCTGTTTGGGGGGTTTGGGGGGTATGTGGGGTTGTTTGGGGGGTTTGGGGGGTATGTGGGGTTGTGTGGAGAGTTTGGGGGGGGGGTTGGGTGGGGGTATGTGGGGTTGTGTGGAGAGTTTGGGGGGGGGGGTGGCTTTTACCTTTGAAGCGAGGGACGCGAGGCCACGTGAACCACGCGGTGACTTGGGCCCTCCATGCGGTTTGTTACGTCCTCGTTATTTATTTATTTTTTATTACCTTTGACTCGTGGGCGTTTGCGCCCGTCAGCATTGCGCTCTCCGGCAAACTCCCGCCCCCTACTGGACATCTGTAACACAACAAAAAGAAGTAGAGCTTCATAGCTCATCGGATTCCTCCTGCAGTCTCAATACAGATTCTGATTCTGGCCCTGAGTGACAGCGAGTCCCCCCCCCCTCATCCTCAACTTACCCCCCCCCCCCCACCGTCCCCCCACATGAGAGTTCCTCCCCATGACCTCACGTCACCTCCGGATGGTGTCACCACGACATCGTCTGCGCTATCCTCTTGGTTCTTTCGGTAAAGTCACGTAGGTAAAGTAAATAATAAATAAAAATAAAAGATACAAATAAATAAAATAAAATCACGACGTTTCGATTGCAACACAAGCAATCGTCATCAGGTGTGAACACCACAGTAAAAACATTTATACTAACGTGGGGGAGATGCCAGGAGGCTATATAAGTCAAAGGGGGGGGGCGGAGGGGGGACGGAGAAAGGGCGAGGGGGAGGGCGCCTCGTGGTCGCCCGGGACTGGGAACGCGAAACTGGGCGGGTGGGGGGGGGGAAGTGGGCGGGGCCAGAAGCGAGAGGCGGAGTGAGCGAGAGGTGATTAAAGAGAGCGACGCAGCAGCTACGGACTGCTGCCAAAACCAATGAGGGCACCCAAAGCGAAATGGCAGCGCTGCTAAACGCTGGCGATGCAATTAACTCGGTAAAATAGACTGGTATCCGATACATAAGATGGGACAACTATGAACAATTACATGTCTTCACCTGGTTAATAACATCTTTCCAATGATTGCTCAGTTTGTATCCTTCTTCTCGGTTGAAGTTACGTCTCTGTTTATCTATCTGGATGGGTTCATGAACAAACCTTTGATGGTAGCCAGACGGCTTGCAGAGCACTTTGGTCTCAGAGATGACAATATCACGAGAGCCCGCAGCGTTGCAGCAGTGAACAGCCAAGGCGGAAGAGTTCGACCTGCCGTGTTTCAAATCTGCCTTGTGCTCGCGAATACGGTCTGATACGTGTCGTCTCGTTTTCCCAATGTAACAATCACCACAAATGCAACTCAGTTTGTAGACTCCAGGGTATTGTATGTCAGGAATGACATCCTTTACGGAAGGGATTAGATCACGGATTTTGTGTACTGTACTGAATCGGACCTGGACCTTGTGTTTGTTTAAGATTTTTTAAATATTTTTGGTAACGCCTGCTATGTATGGTCACGTGCATGTGGCTAGTTGATGTGAACTCCTTCGCCTGATGTACAGGAGGTCGTGGGTTCCATCCCGACCCTGACGCCTGCTGCTGTATATTTGGAGTTTACAGTGTTTCTCTCTCATCATCATCACGGTGGCTAGGAGATGTTAACTCCCTCGGCTGATGTACAGGAGGTCGTGGGTTCCATCCCGAGCCTGACGCCTGCTGCTGTATATTTTGAGTTTGCGGTGTCTTTCTCTCTCCCCGTGGTCGCGTTTTTTTTCTCTGGGTCCTCGGAGTTTTCCCTCCACATTTCTAAACACGCGCGTTTAGAGTATTTCGTTGCTGTAAGCCACTTCGTTGAGCTGCCATTTGTGACGGCCAGGTCACTTCTGAAAAAAATAGCTAATACAGCTCAGTGAGCCTTACCTTGTAAAACAACAAAAATAGTTTCGTAGGTTAGTTGAGTTGTATTGTTGAGCAGTCTACGACTCACGGGTGTATGTCGAGGGGGGCTGCTGCTGCTGCTGCTGCTGGAAAGGAGCGTGTGCCCCCCCCCCCCAAATCACGGGGCCCGGGGCGGTCGCTCTCAGTCGCTGTGTATCCTCGGGACGGCTCTGGCTGCCGGCCACGACGAGAGGGCTTCAGCGGAGTGAGAGTCGCTCCTCCTCCTGCTCCTCCTCCTCCTACTGCGTGCAAGGAGCGCAGACCACGGTGGGTTTATAGCGCGGTCCGCAACGTGGGCTGCATGGCCACGGCCTCACTGCTTCGACTCGTGTGATGGTTAGATCTCGAATGAGCAGGTGGGTAGTATTCTGGACGTCCGCGTGGCTTCACCGTTGGCACGGCAGCAGCAGCAGCAGCAGCGTTCCTCGGGATCCGGGGCGTGAGAGTTTAGGATGGAGTGGAGCAGCAGCACCGCAATCCCAGAAGGGATGAGGATCGGGACTTGAGTCGGCGCCGAGGTGACATGAACTAAACTAAAACTAGAAATTGTGTGTTTTGTATTTCACCAGGTAAGGCCCACTGAGCTACGTAGCTCTTTCTCAGAAGCGACCTGGCTATCACAAATGATAGCTCAACGACGTGGGCTTATCGTCGTGTGGAAACTCATAGTAGCAGCAAAATACTCTGAACGCGTGATGTTGATTCTAAATTTGGAGGGAAAAACCGGAGGACCCGGAAAAAAAGCCACGCGATCACGGGGAGAGAGAGAGACACCGCAAAGTCCAAATATACAGCAGCAGGATCGAACCCATGACCTCCTGCATACCAGGCGAGGGAGTTAACATCTCCTGGCCACTGCGGTACCCCACACTGTGGAGGTGTTGGTTGATGAAGGACGGGCGGCTCTCGTTGGGAATAAAACGCGTAACGCCCCATTGTTAATATGACAAATACGTACATGTTTGACTCTTTCTGGCAATGAAACAGGAGCTGTTCAAACATCAAGTAGAAGGCTTTTACAAGGCATCAAGTCTGCATTAACCACACGTACTTGTGGTGGACATGCAGACATACATGCTGTATTAATATATTGCCATTGTCTTTGAAACTGATTGGCCTACATCAGAGAGAACAGCCTTCTTTAGGGCCTGGTCTCACACCACCAGTGGCAGTCCAGAGAACAACGCCAAAAGGCGAACAGTACAAAGACCATGCACGTATCAGAGCATTAATATCTCGGGCTCAGCAGCTACATCTATGCGACCTCTTTGCCAGGATCAAAGTATGAAAAATAAGAATAGGCTTTACCCTTTCTGGCAATAAAACAGGTAATATGTTCAAACACCAAATAGATGACAACCTTTTTGCAACGCGTCGCGTCTGCGTGAAGCCTTTCGCCCTTTGCTGATTCCCCGACGAAGAATGAATCCATCAAAAACACATCCTAAATCGTAGCCGAAGGCGGTGCTGGCGGTGTGTACGGTGCTGCGTCTGGAGGACATCACGGGGGTCAAATCCACCCGCGTCACTGTTTGGCCGTCATCACGGCGGCCGGGCGACCAAAATGACAAGTAGAGGCATTCATATTTTTTTATTCGTTAAATAAAAAAAACGAAACATGTCAAGAGCCGCCATGCGTTGTCCTTAAAGAGCCGCATTCGGTTGGCGACCCGCCTGGTGATGGCTCCATGGTGGTGGATCGCAGAGTCGCCCCGTGAGATCAACGGGGATGGATCACCACGGGGATGGCCTCGCCCGTGGGGTCGGAGCGGAGACGGCGACTGCCCAAGGTGACGGAACTCAACCCGTGACCGAATGGTTTACACGGCCGCTGGGAGAGATGTTGGCACGCGTGCAATGACGCAAGTGCTGTGTGTCTGGGTGTGTAAGCGAGTGAGTGGGTGCGTAGGTGTGTAGATGGGTGCGTGGGTGAGCAAGTGAGTGGGGGTGAGTGTGTGGATGGGTGCGTGGGTGAGCAAGTGAGTGGGTGCGTGAGTGTGTGGATGGGTGCGTGGGTGAGCAAGTGAGTGGGTGTGTGTGTGGATGGGTGCGTGGGTGAACAAGTGAGTGGGTGTGTGAGTGAGTGGGTGGGTGAGCAAGTGAGTGGGAGTGTGAGTGAGTGGATGGGTGCGTGGGTGAGTGGGTGTGTGTGTGAGTGTATGGGTGCGTGGGTAAGTGATTGCTGTGTTTGGGTGAGTGGATGAGTGAGTGAGTGAAGTCAGTGGATTAGCCCGTGGGTGAGTGAGTGCATGTGTGTGTGAGTGGATGGATGGGTGTGTGAGTGAGTGGATGGTTGTGTCGGTGAGTGAGTGTAGGGAGTGGTCGTGGTTAGCGCGCTGCGCTAGGAACTTGGTGACCCGAGTTCGATTCCCGCTCATGGCCAACACTAGTGACGATAATATGAACCGGTCCTGGGCCTCCCCTAGCTCGACTCAGCCTTAAATTAGTACCTTGTGCGGTGTGTAAACATCGCCATTGGGGAGACAAAGGCGACCGGGCGTGGTGTTGACCACGCACCCCCTCGTGGGCCGTTACCAATCTTTACAGGTGCTGAAGCCAACAGGCTGCATGTTTACCTCTCAACATCCGGCAGGTCACCAACGTTGGCTCAATCAAGCAGCCTGACTCTGCTGATGATGAGACACTGAATGTCAAAACGGCTCCAGACAGAGATGTCGTGGTGCTATAACCAGGGGTGGGCAACCTGCGGCTCCAAAGCCCCTTTCAGCGGCTCTTCAGCTGCCCCCATGTGGCTCTTTGGCTGCCCCCTTGTGGCTCTTCAGCTGCCCCCATGCGGCTCTTCAGCTGCCCCCTTGTGGCTCTTCAGCTGCCCCCTTGTGGTTCTTCGGCTGCCCCCATGTGGTTCTTCAGCTGCCCCCATGTGGCTCTTCAGCTGCCTCCTTGTGGTTCTTCGGCTACCCCCATGTGGTTCTTCAGCTGCCCCCATGTGGCTCTTCAGCTGCCCCCATGTGGCTTATCAGCTGCCCCCATGTGGTTCTTCGGCTGCCCCCATGTGGTTCTTCAGCTGCCCCCATGTGGCTCTTCAGCTGCCCCCATGTGGCTCATCAGCTGCCCCCATGTGGTTCTTCGGCTGCCCCCATGCGGCTCTTCAGCTGCCCCCATGTGGCTCTTCAGCTGCCCCCATGTGGCTCATTAGCTGCCCCCTTGTGGCTCTTCAGCTGCCCCCATGTGGCTCTTCAGCTGCCCCCTTGTGGCTCTTCGGCTGCCCCTTTGGGGACTCCTTTGCTGCCCCCTTGCGGGCAGCCGTTTAAATAAAAAAAAGCCACTAAATCTTGAACGTAACATAAAGATAATCGATCAAAAGTGACATGGGAATGGGGAATGTCTTGGTGACGACAGAATGTACAAGTCAAACTAAAGTGTTAATGAATAACTAAGGCCGGGGGGGGCGGTTAAAAATACAAATATACGCGGTTTATTCCATCACCTATTTTGTTTGTTTAAGTCATAATGTGTTGTTGTTGTTGCTGCTGCTGTTGTCGTCTGCTGTATACCCGCTGCTGTGTGTTGCGTACACGTGGCTTTGCGTCTGATGCGACTCTCCAACACCAATCCAATGGCTCTGCTGCTGCTATTGCTGCTTGCCGACCTCCGTGTCAAACCAATGCTGCCGACAATGACGCACTTTGGCTGATGGGATGCGTGAAACAGCATCTTATGTTTTATACGTATGCAGTGTCAGTGATTCGGAGACAAGGGTTTCCAGGAGGCACCTTCTTTGTTAACACCTTCACAGTTCAACACGTAGGCTTTCGCGACCAATAACATCCATAAGAGAGGTTATTTTTTGTTAGATCGTTCCACCCTTCTCGAACCCACTAGCGGGTTCCAGGGGCTTCCAGATGGGGTCGTCCATGACCCTTGCCCCAGTTCCTCCGCCTTGCCGACACACAGCCCTGTGTGTGCTCACCGGCGTGTGGGCTGTTTGTCCACAGCAGCCGGCACTATGACACTCCACACTTATTGTTTAGAGCAGCGGTTCTCAGCCTTCGTTGGCTACCGCACCCCCCGTCTTGTTGAATTTTGTTTCACCCTAGTATCACCCCCCCCTTGCCTGACCCAATATGGCTATAACAAAATAAATGTATGAATAATGAACGTCGACATTTTTACCAATTTGTCCATTTTGCGAGGTATCCCGACTGGCTAAGTAACAAATTTCAACAGACGCTCTGCACGTGTGATGTGATTTGAACGGTGTTTTATAGCGTTCCAGGTTGCCATGTGGGTTTAAATGTTATCGTAGTTATTTTATTTCAGCAGATGCATGCGTGAATTGTTCACCAATGACTCTCATGCAAGATATACTGTCACGCGTTGATGAATCGCCTCACGTGACCTGCCCCTTTGGGACAATGCCACGTGCCCCCCCCCCGCCCAGGGATCCGCGTACCCCATATTGAGAACCACTGATTTAATAACAACAACAACAATAATGATTATGATAATTTCAATTGATGAAGCGTTCCCTTAAACGACCGTTTTCAGGGGCGCTACGCGTGGAAAGGAGGACGATAGTTAAACAGGAATTCATATTCTTTGGTTCTTTCGGTAAAGTCACGTAGATAGAAAGGTGACGTCCTCCAAATGGACCCCCCCCCCATCGTCATCAGGCGACCGCTTGTGTTGCGATCGGAAGTCGTGAGTTTTTGTTTTTTTATTTTAAAAAAGATTTTTATTATTTTTATTTTATTCTTTTCTATCTACGTGACTTTACCGAAAGAACCAAAGAATAGTTAAACGTCGACCAAGGAAAGATGACGCGAGGCAGACGATTTAAAGTAACTCACGAGAGAGACAACAGCGCCATTTGTGCTTTAGCGGAGACGTTTTCAGTCGACGTTTGAAGATGTTCAAGAGTTCCGGAAGTCCCCAGACCTCGACGGGGCCAAGGAGCTACAGAGTTGAGGTGGCCGCGATTGCAAAGTCGCCGTGACCCCCCCCCTCCCCCCAAGTGGGAAGCCTCGAGACCGTGGTCGCAGTGAACAATGCACGATCTGCGGTTCGTAACGATCTTGATAGGATATGTGGATGAGAGAAAGTGGTTCTTCACCTCCTTTACTGCAGCCTTGCACCCCCTTTGGTTCTTAATCGTAAAAAAAGTAAAATGTTAATAAACACACCGAGGGTTTGGTGAAACATAGTAAGTTGTAACTCACGTCGCCCCGTGATTAATTTGTCTTGTCGATGACAAAAATCTGCCCATGTGTCGCACCCCACCACCAGAAAGGGCATCTCGCACGCCCAGGGTGAGTGCAGCGTGCAGCCCAGGTGAAGAAGAAAGAGGAGGAGGACCACTGCAGAACAGAACGCTGTGTCCTGGGCTCCGGAAGGAGGCTTTGCCGCCTGCTGGGTGATTCTATTATCGGTGGCGATGTCGCCTTCTCGCTGTGCGCTCAGCGGCGGTGTTGGTGGCGCAGGGCCCCTAGCGGCTGCCCAGCGGCAGCGCCCCGGGCACGACTGGAGGAGGCTGCCCGGGGGTGGGGTGGGAGGGGCGGGGGGTGAGGGGGGTGAGGGGGGGGAGGGGGAGGGGCGAGGGGGGACGGGTGAGTTGGGGGCGGGGTGTGTATCTCTATGAGTCTCTATGTATCTGAAATAGTCTCCATGCATCTCTAATAGTCTCTATATATTGATGAGTCTCTATATATCTCTATGAGTCTCTATGTACATCTATGAGTCTCTATGTATCTCTATTAGACTCTACCTATCTTTAATAGACCATATGTATGTCTATGAGTCTCTACGTATCTGTATGAGTCTCCCTGTATATCTGTAGCGTCGGAAATGCGCAGCACACACCGCCCCTGTGTATACTGACCTGTAGTTGCGGGCACGCGTCTATAGGGGGTTGGGAGGCCGAGTTCCCCCCCGACCCCAGGCGAGGCGTTGGGGGGTTATTCCAGAGCCCCCTGGAAGGTTCCAGAAAGGGGGCGGTACCGGGGGCGGAGAGTCCCCGGGAGGTGGGGTATAAAAGGCGGACCTCAGGACGGCTCGGGGCAGTGCTCTGAAGACGAAGACTGAAGACCAGCTGGGCTAGGACCCTGTCCCCTGGGACCCGACGGCCTTGTAAGGACCGGGGGCCGAGCGCGGACCAGTGGTCGGGACCCGCACCTTGGCTGGGTCGGGTCAGCATCGCCTCCCCTAGGCCACCCTTAGCCAGAGGACTCAGAGCCCGTAGCCCCAGTGACAGGGCACGTCAGCCCGGAGGCCATACCTCCCCAGGTAGTGGGAGTGTAAAGGAGAGCCGACACACGGTTGCAGGGAGTTCGTCTTTTATTCCATTCCTCCCATCCACACCTGTCCCCAGCCGTCCCAATCTCGTTCTCGCCAACGACCTCCTCTTCCCGCCTGTTCTCTCCCTTATATCTCCTCACTTGCTCCTCCCCCTTCCCTGTCACCGTCCCACTCTCCCTCCTATTGGTGGGAATCCTTCCCCTGACACCCCGACAGGAGTAAACGGGGCTTCCTGTTAAAGAATTACAATAAACCGTGTTGCCTCTAAAGACAACGTCTCCAGTTTCTGTGGAAGCCACTACATATCTATAAGTCTCAGTATATCTATGAGTCTCTATATATCTCTATGAGTATCTGTATATCTCTAATAGTCTCTATATATCAACGAGTCTCTATGAGTCTCTATGTATATCTATGGGTCTCTATGTATCTCTATGAGTCTCTATGTATATCTATGGGTCTCTATGTATATCTATGAGTGTCTATGTATCTATATGAGTGTCTATGTATATCTATGGATCTCTATGTATCTATTTGAGTGTCTATGTATATCTATGTGTCTCTATGTATCTCTATGAGTCTCTATGTATATTTATGGGTCTCTATGTATCTATATGAGTCTCTGTATATCTATGAGTGTCTATGTACATCTATGAGTCTCTACGTATCTCGATCATCGAGGATCGCCAATGGCGTTGTCGTTGTTGCTGCTGCTGCTGTTCATGAGACCGGAGAGATCGCTGATCGATGTTCAAAGATTGATGATCGATCATTGAGGCTCAATTATCGATTATAAATGTTCAATGATCGATCATCGAGGATCGCCAATGGCGTTGTCGTTGTTGTGGCTGCTGCTCTGGAGACCGGGGAGATCGATGATCGATGTTCGATGAACGATGATCGGTCGCTATAATAATAATGATGAGAAGAATGATAATAAACACAACTCATGATTCATCGGCTGACAACATATCTTCTGTATAAACAAAGACCTTAATGTGTACGTCTCAACCCCCTCTAGGGTGCTTCCCGACAAGGTAGAAAGCTGTCATCTGGTACACAGGTAGCTTTTAGGACACAAACAACAGTGAGACCATCTGAAAATCTAAGATCTCTCATGTTAAGTCCCACAAATCTCGATGTCTAAGTGCCTCGTAAAGATATTTGTGCGCGGTGTCATTCAAAAACCGTAAAAAAAATTGCTGTTGTTTCGTTTTATAGAGAGTTAAACGGTGTTAAACCAGAGGACGCCAAAAGGCGTCTTTTGGCGTCCTCTGGTCTAAGACGTTTTCAGACGAGGCTCGAAAGAAAGCTGTCTCTGGTGTGGACCAATCAGTTTCAAAGGCTATGCATATATTATCAGAGTATGTTTTTTGTTTGCATTCTGACCACAAGTATTGTGGTCAATGCAGACATGATTCATTGTAAAAGGTTTCAGTTTGGTGTTTTAACATCTTAACACAGCTGTTTTGTTGCCAGAAAAAAGGGGAAAACCTATTCTCAAATAAAATTAAATCGAGAACAATTCTTCTATATTTAATTGTTTTGGGATATTTCAGATTGAAGCGGGTTTGAACGATAGAAAATCCGCATTTTTGATGTTCACATCTGAATAATTCTAAAGCGGTAAGAGCTCGCATATATTCCCCACGTAGACAATTATGTGTTTTTGTTCTTTCTAATAAGAACGGCATCTTTAAAAATCAAGTGGTTTCTGATGTGGTGTACGTCCATATATAGAAGTTGAATCAAAGTCGTCGACAATTTCTGTGGGGGTTTTTTGCAGAAAAATACCACATTTCTGGAGTAATTGTATTTTTTTTTACATCAGGTTAATTATTACATTTATTGAAGACTTTTTTTCCTAGCGAAGACAGGCCTTTATGACCTAGTTACCAAATAAAGACCCAATTTGGCAAGACCCGCCTGTACAAGACTACTGGGACTGACTCGTGGTGGCTTTCTGGGTACATGAGTCATGATTATCATTTGAGCCCCAAATGAATCAAATTATTTTTATTTTGCCAGGTCAGGCTACCACTGAGCTGTGAAGCTCTTTTACATAAGCGACCTGGCCATCATAAATGAGAGCTCAACGAAGTGGCTTACCACGTGGATATTTATAGCAGCCAAATACTCTGAACGCGTGATGTTGATTATAAATGTGGAGGAGGTAAGCCCCCGAGGAGCCAGAGAAAAATCCTGGCGACCACAGGGAGCGAGAGCGAGACACCGCAAACTCCAAATATACAACAGCAGCAGCAGGCGTTAGGGTCGGGATCGAACACACGACCTCCTGTATACTAGGCGAGGTCGTTAACATCTCCGCAAGATAACTCCAGCTTGCACCAAACATCAGCGCGAACACAATGTGCCATGAAGTAGGCCAATTGCCCGAAAGGTTGTCCATTATTTATTCATTTCAAGGCCACACGCGCGGTCTTGGTGGCCTTGTTGTTGTTGATACGCAGCGTGCGATGAGGGTTGTTGATGTTGTTGGTTGTGCTTTTGCGTCAACAAAATGAAGAACGAAAGAGCTCATTGCGAATGCGATTAGTCAGTTATCCAAATTCATAACTCTCACCGTCACGCACACAAAGACAAAGATACCCCGTAAAGCCTCAACCTACTGTTGGGGCAAGTTCTGTTAGCGAGCAGCACCTATTAAGGCCGGCACGGCACGCCCGGCCGCCTTTGTCTCCCGAGTGGCGATGTTTTGCACATCGCACCAGGAGGTTCACAGCGTGACACACGCAGGGTGTATCGCCATTCGTGGTTCGCTATTGGGTAATGCGCGCCTCCAACACGAGTGGGCGCCAGCGGGTCACAACGACGCATTCACACGCTCCCCGACATTGACACACGCACCACAACATTTACACACACGTGCATTACACACACACACCACAACATTTACACACATCCGTACATTCACACACACCAGTACATTACACACACACACGCTTGAATTCACACACACACACCCGTATATTCATACACACCCTTACATTCACGCACGAACCGGTCCAATCACACACACACACGCACACCCGTACATTCACACACGCACCCCAGTACATGACAAACACACCACCAGTACATTACAAACACACACACCCGGACATTCACACACACAACAACAACCGCCATTCGCCACTAAGTGGCGGTGACGTCACCACGACGCTTGTGCCAGGCCATGTGCACCTTGAGGCCATGTGAAGTGTCGAACGCCCGCTGGCAGGAGGTCACGGGGCAGACCCAGCAGGTGCCACAGGTCGATTGACGGAGATAACTGAGATGACTGGCTGATGCGCCACCTGTGCCCCCTACTGTGCCAACTTGCTGTGCTTTAGCCACCCGGCGCTCCGCTCGTTGTTGTGAGCGTCGCTCCTCCGCCCTCCGTTGTTGTTGGAGGGCCACTGCGTCCAACGACCCAGGAGCGTCCTTCACGAGCCTCCTCCACAGAGGCCGATCTTGACACCGCTGGTACCAGTCATCGGCAAGTCCACTCAGCTCCACGTCCTCATGTGCCACATCAATCCATCTCTTCTCTAGCCCGTGCAGCGCCCGTTTAGCCCCCTTCGATCCGGCCGAACAAAAGTTGTTTAGGCATGCGGTGGCTGGGCATGCGGGCTACATGACCCAGCCAACGCAGCCTTGCCTGCCGGAGGAGCTCACCAATGGGACTGTGCCCAGATCTTTCAAGGATTTGTGAGCTCCTCACACAATTCAGCCTGGTTAAACCCAGGATAGATCGTAGGCAGGCCAGCCTAAATGTTTCTAACCGGCGAAGATGCTCCATTAGGGGGGTCCACGTTTCGCAAGCATGGAGAAGAGAGGGAAAGACCGTGGCCAAGAAGTCCTAAAGCTTCGTGCGGAGCGACAGACCAGGTAGCTTCCACACAGCGTTATGCAACCGATGAAAATATATTGCCGCTCGACTGATTCGGAGTGAGACCTCTGCTGTTAAACTGGAGCCAGTCATAAGCACACTGCCCAGGTATGGGAAACTCTCCACTCTCTCCACAACTGCCCCATCACCGATTGGGAGTTGTGGAGGTGGAGTGTCCGATGGTACAAAATACCCAGGCAGGTGCTTAGTTTTGGTGGGGCTGATGGTAAGGCCCCACCTCTTAGTGGCACGCTCCAGTTTCAGCAGAAGCGTCTCCAACTCCTCCTCTGAATGAGCCGTAATTACCAAATCATCGGCATACGTAACGTGGTTGACCAATAGGGAGCCATGCCTTGACCGTACCCGGGCATCGATCAGCCTCCCATTATATCTGTACCAAATGGAAATTCCCCCGGTACAGCTATTGAAGGCTTCACGAACTACGTGGTCAAAATAGATGTTAAATAATGTGGGAGCCAAAGGACATCCCTGTCGCACCCAAGGTGTACAGGGAATGGCTCTGACTCCCGGCCACGATGTTTTACCCGGGCCCGCTCACCATCATGAAGGTTTTTAATGATCGTGAGCAGAGGGTCAGGTCCTGCGAGAGTATGAAAAACAACCCAGAGCCCTGGCCTACTTATGGAATCATAGGCCTTGACCAGGTCAATAAAGCAGAGATGTAGGTCTTATTGGAATTCCCTACACCTCTGCTGTAGCAGATGGACAGAAAATATGGCATCTGTGCAAGTCTGCCCTTTCCTGAAACCACATTGGGGCTCTGCAAGCTTCTCCTCAGCGTGCCTAGCAAGGCGATGTTGAATAATCCTTGCCAGGACCTTTCCCGGCACAATGAGGAGTGAGATGCCCCTGTAGTTGTTACAGTCTGTGCGGTCCCCTTCTTAAAGAAGGGGACCACCAGGACATCCTTCCAATCCTGCGGAACCCATCCAGTGGTGCAGACTGTTGTTATGATGTCATGTAGGGCAGTCTGTGCACAAACGCCACCCTCCCTCAGCATTTTACTTAGGAGATCATCTCTGCCCGGTGCCTTTCCTGGTCTCAGACTCTGGATCACCTTCAGTACTTCCTCAACAGATGGCACCTCAGCCAGCCACTCACAGGGGGTGACTTCTTCTTCCAATATTTGAGGCACCGCAGCCTCAGCAGGGTCACCCCCACTTTGTTCCACGATGTTTTCCTATCTGAGGGGTTTCCCCTCCCCCAGGACCTCAAAAATGCTCAGCAAATCTGCAAACCTGTTCCTGGGGGTCGGAGATTGGATCACCGTTTTTTCCCCTAATGATGGTAATAGGTGTGGCGCTGCAGGTTGCTTTTTTGATGGAGTTAAATAGGGATTTGTGATCGCGGGCCACTGAGGTAGACTCCATCTCCTCAGCAACCCGCGACCACCACCCATCCTTGCAGCGCCTCACGGCTCTCCGAACCTCCGAGCGAAGGCTGCGGTAAGCCTCTTCCTTTTCTGACGTGGGATGCTGTAGCCAATGAGAGTGGGCCTATCGCTTTTTCTCATCCATCCTGAACATCGCCTCTGTCAGCCAGGGTATCTGGGGAGGTCTGGACCGCGTACCCAAAGCAGCCATTGCAGCTGCATGAGTCACAGTCCTAAACCTCGCCCATTTACCCTCGACATCAGGAGGAGTGGGGGACGATGCCAACCCCAGCCGCAAGCGATGATGAAATTCTCGCTTGGAACTTCCATCAGCTAGCTGAGACCAGGCCACCTTAGGTTGGAATGGGGTCCTGGGTGTACACCCACCACCGGAGTGGAAGAATGGCAAGCGCATCTTACAGATCACAAGTCGATGGTCAGAGGGCAGATCAGCTCCACGGTAGGTCCTGGTGTCAAGGACATGGGCTCGCATCCGCTGATTTGTCACTATGCAGTCCAGCAGATGTTCTTGCTTGGACCCGGCATGCTTCCATGATGTTGTGTGGATGCACCGATGCCGGAAGAGCGTGTTGGTAATTACAAGCCCATGGCTGCACAAAAATCGAGCAGCCTCCTAACGTTGTTATTGAGCTGATCTGGCCCATGCCTTCCAATCACTCCAGATTAGGTGCCAGCATCATGACCAACTCGAGCATTGAAGTCACCCAACAAGATGACTCTATCCCGATGGGCCACTTTAGCTAGCACCTGTGACAGGAGGTCATAGAAGGCATCTGACTCATCGGCCTTGCCTGCCTCCCTCCACGGATGTTCGTCTTCGGTGGGGGCATAAGCAACCACGACCACCACTCCTCGCCTCCTGTTGATGGGAAGGCGAGCCCAAACTAGCCTGGAGCATACAGCTTCCCACACCTCACCGCCACGCTCCCAAGCCCCCTTCATGCTTTGTTAAAAAGAAGAGCCACTCCCTGTTGTTTGGCAGTCTCCTGCCCCGAGTAGAGGACCGTACACCCCTCATGGTGACAAGAGCCAGAGCCGGTCCACCGGACCTTCTGAATACCACAGACATCCAGGCGGTACCAGTCCAGCTACCGACAGAGGAGTGGCAGCCTCTCCTCTGCAGTGAGCGTTTGAACATTCCACGTGGCCACCCATAGCGGCTTTTTTGCTGTTTCTGGAGGAAACTCAACACCACCACCACCACCCCTCAACGCCACCACCACTCAACACCACCACCCCACAACACCAGCACCACTTAACACCACCACTTAACACCACCACCACTCAACACCACCACTACCACCCCTCAACATCACCATCCCTTCTTCCCTTGCATCGCGGTGGCGAGGCGACAGAGTGGGCTGGGAGTCCCTGTACCCAATGCTGTACTAACTCTCGCGCATTCGTAGAAGTAAAAATGTAAACGAGATAAAATCCTGGTCGGGGGGGGGGGGGTTCGCTCAGCCCATCATCCTTCCCTCAAGGGGTCGGTAAAACGGGTACCACGTCGTTGATCAGAAGAAGAGCCACACCCTATTGTTTGGCAGTCTCCTGCCCCGAGAAGAGGACTGTCCACCCCTCATGGTGACAGGAGCCGGTCCACCAGACCTCCTGAATGCCACAGAGATCCAGGCGGAACCGGTCCAGCTACCGACCAAGGAGTGGCAGCCTCTCCTCTGCAGTCAGGCGTTCGAACATTCTACGTGGCCATCCATAGTGGCTTGTCGTTGTTTCTGGATGAGCCCCGAGGATATAGATTCAATCTCCTGGCTCTGCCAGATGGGGTTTGGCCAGGAGACGTCATAGACGCCTGCCCCCCCGGGGCCTCCGGCACAAACTTATTAGTTAGATATTTTAGTCGTGGTTTAGTGGTAATTTTTTTGAAGGTGGAGGGGTTACCAGCCCCTCGCACCCGTCCAGAGCCCCCATTTAGCCACTGTGGTGGTCACAGACACCATGAGGGGAGAGGGCCAATTGGAATTGGCCCTCCCCTCCCACAGCACTGTCCACGACAGCATTGCCTGTACGGCACCAGTACATTCACACACACACTCCAGTACACACACACCAGTACATTCACACACACACCCGTAGATTTACACACACCCGTAAATACATACAGCTGTACACATGGGCATGTGTACACGGAGAGAGGGAGCATCGCCCACGGCACCGTCACCACCAACGACTCACTGGCGCGCTTCACCGACACGTCCCTGGAGTGCCGGGTCGGCGGTAAAGTGGAGACGGTGGCGCACCAATACGTGGAGTGCAAGAGCAAGCAGCCGTCCTCAGGTGAAGACCAGGTCTGTCGGGGAGACAGCTTTCGTGACTGCAGGGATTCATCTTCTTGGTACTTTCGGTAAAGTCACGTAGAAGGGAAGTAATAACATAATAAAAATAAAACATAATAAAACAATTATCACGACGTTTCGGCCACAACGCAAGCAGCCGTCCTCAGATCACTGTTACAATTCAGTGGGCTCACATGATATTGACTTCTCCAAGACAGAGGTTCTCTGCAAGCCATCTGGCTACCATGAGAGATTCGTTCATGAGGCGATCCACATATACAAACACAGAGACAATTTCAACCGAGAAGATGGATTCTGGCGTAGCAATCATTGCAAGGACGTAATAAACCATTTCGGATCTTAACTGATTGTGTTCACGTTTACGGTGACTTTCAGACCGCGTTCCACTCACTGGCATTGTATTCTCCGCAGGGAATGGATTCTTTGCTCCGCTGCAAGTTTCCCACACTACTCACCCATTGACATATTTCGTTGCTTCCTCTTAGTATCTTTCACACGACGGTCAATGGTACAGTGTATAATAACATTTATATGCTTAATACAATGTACGAAGTTATATATAGTATCGTAATTGTATAGTTAATATACAGCAGTGTGATATACATTAGGGTGGGTAGAATAATACATAGTGTAATATTACAATGCATAAGGTGGCTTATAGCAATACAGTATATAATTTAATGTTGGGTTTGTCCATGGCAGTATATAGTACGGTGTAGACTCGTGTGATGTAAGAGAATAAAGTTTAGATGGAAGCATATTATATTTTTTTTTACGATGTAGAATTGTAATGTATTACTCACTGTTAGTAATTCAGCTTATTGTAGAGTATATTTAGTATACTGATGATACTATGTAGTTTATACTTTAGTTGTTTACGTGGTGGTTTTAGTTACTGCAGCTACATACTATTAATACTCCTTCCCATTTATTAATGCTACCCTATCCCCTCCCTTTGATGCTGCTAATCCTGCATAATGCACGGGCATAAGTAGTACTATTCACATACCTGTATTTCCCATATCCCCCTCCCTTTGATGCTGCTAATCCTGCATAATGCACGGGCATAAGTAGTACTAATCACATACCTGCATTTCCCATATCCCTTCCCTTTGATGCTGCTAAACCTGCATAATGCACGGGCATAAGTAGCACTAATCACATACCTGCATTTCCCATAAATATGCTAAATTCCTCTTGATATGCATATTATTTTGTCAAGGCGCCCTTTCCCCCCCCCCCTTCCAGCCCAGCTTATATATATGCTCCAAGCACGTGTGCTGTTTAATTCAGACGCTGTCGCCTCGACAGACCTGGTTTTCACCTGAGGACGGCTGCTTGCGTTGTGGCCGAAACGTCGTGAGAATTGTTTTATCATGTTTTATTTTTATTATGTTATTACTTCCCTTCTACGTGACTTTACCGAAAGAACCAAGAAGATGAAAGCCTGGACTCTTTTTCAAGGTCCTGAGAAACATCCTCCTAAGGTTCAGCCTCCACTTCTCCCCGACGGTCCTCATCTTTGGATACCCGAGGGGCGACGGACCCCAACATCTACAGGGGCTGGTCAACGTGCTCGTCGGCTACGCCAAGCTCGCCATATACAGGGCGAGGAAGGTGGCCGTGGAGGGGAAACGTCCGGCCAGCAGCCTGGGCATCTTCCGCGCTCTGTTCGGAGCCAGGGTGTGTGGGCTGGAGTTCCGCCATGCGCGGCTGACCCACGCCGTGCCGGTCTTCATGGAGCAGTGGGCGCTGGAGGAGGCCGTGTGCTCGGTGGCAGAAGACGGGGAACTCTGCATGCAGATATGAGGCCGTTGGACTGCGAGAAGGGCTGGGTGCAGATGCAGCACTTGTCGTAATAAAAAAAGAGAGAGAGAATGAGAGAGAGCGACATGGAGTATGAAGAGAGGGGGTAGAGAGAGAGGGGGGGCAGAGAGGGGGGTAGAGAGAGAGGGAAGGGGTAAGGAGAGCAGAGCGAGAAATCTTTTGTTAAATCTTTCATTAAAATAGGGGGGGGGGGGTTATATAAAGCAAAGCATTAAAAAAAAAACTCGAATATGAACGAAGCAAAGTGCCGACTACACCGAGCATCTTCTTGTTTCCTCTGATCGTAAAAAAAAGAGAGGGAGGGAGAGATACTGAGAGAGGGAGGGAGAGACACTGAGAGAGGGAGAGAGAGACACTGGGAGAGGGAGGGAGAGACACTGGGAGAGGGAGGGGGAGTCACTGTGGACTGGGGCGTGGGGGTTGGAGAGACACTGAGTGGTAGAATCTCGCGCGCAGAGAGAGAGAGAGGCAGCACTGGACGGGCTGTTCGTGATGGTGGTGGCGATGGTGGCGATGGTGGTGACGTGATGAGTGTCATGGTGATGAGGATGACATAACGCCGCTTCCCTCGCCCGGGACAGGTGAGTGTCGAACGCGCGTCTGTGCCTGCGCGTATGTGCGTGTGTGTGTACCCGTGTGTATGTGCGTGTGTGTGTCTGTGTGTGTACCGTGTGTATGTGCGTGTGTACCGGTGTGTATGCGTGTGTGTGTCTGTGTGTGTACCGTGTGTATGTACGTGTGTGTGTACCCGTGTGTATGTGCGTGTGTGTGTACCGGTGTGTATGCGTGTGTGTGTCTGTGTGTGTACCGTGTGTATGTGCGTGTGTGTGTACCCGTGTGTATGTGCGTGTGTGTGTCTGTGTGTGTACCGTGTGTATGTGCGTGTGTGTGTCTGTGTGTGTACCGGCGTGTATGCGTGTGTGTGTCTGTGTGTGTACTCGTGTGTATGTGCGTGTGTGTGTACCGTTGTGTATGCGTGTGTGTGTCTGTGTGTGTACCCGTGTGTATGTGCGTGTGTGTGTACCGTTGTGTATGCGTGTGTGTGTCTGTGTGTGTACCCGTGTGTATGTGCGTGTGTGTGTACCGGTGTGTATGCGTGTGTGTGTATGCGTGTGTGTGCGTGTGTACCGGTGTGTATGTGCGTGTGTGTGTCTGTGTGTGTACCCGTGTATATGCGTGCGTGTGTGTGGGGAGCGGTGGCGTAGTGGTTAGCGCTACGAACCCGGCGACCCGAGTTCGATTCGCGCTCACGGCCAACACCGGCGACGGATTATCCGAACCGGTCCTGGGACTCCCCTAGGTCGACTCAGCCTCAAATGAGTACCCGCTGCGGTGTGCAGTAAAGCATCGCCACTGGGGGAGACAAAGGCGGCCGGGTGTAGTTGCTGGCCACCCACCCCCTCGTGTGCCACAGTGCCGGCAGCCTTCATAGGTGCTGCTCGCTATCAGCACTTGCCCCTGCAGTCTGTTACAGGCTACACGGGGGATCTTTATCGGTGTACACGTGTGTGTGTGTACACGTGTGTGTGTGTCTGTTGGATTCCCACTCACGGCCAACATCAGTGGCGGATATCTTGCATCGGTCGTGAGCCTCCCCTAGGTCGACTCAGCTTCAATGAATATCTTGGCGCGGCGTTTAGACATCACCATTTGGGGAGACAAAGGCGGCCGGGCGTGGCGCGGCCACGCCTCGTGTGCCACAGTGCAGGCAGCCTTCACGGATGCTGCTCGCTAACGGCTCTTGCCTCAACAGGCTGTGTGGGCTACACGGGGGATCTTTGTATGAGAGTGTACGTGTGTGCACGCGCGAATGTACAGGGTGGTGATGTTGGTGGTGGTGATGTTGGTGATGATGGTGATAATGTTGGTGTTTCGATTTAAAGCTTTCGTGACTGCAGGGGTTCATCTTCTTGGTTCTTTCGGTAAAGTAACGTAGAAGAAAAATAATAAAATAATAATAAAAGTAAAACATAATAAAATAATTCTCACGACGTTTCGGCCACAACGCAAGCAGCCGTCCTCAGGTGAAGACCAGGTCTGTCGTGGAGACAGGTCTGTCGGGGAGACAGACCTGTGATGATGTTGGTGAGGTTGGTGATAATGGTGATGTTGGTGATGATGTTGATGATGTTGGTGATGATGCTGATGATGTTGGTGATGATGGCGATGTTGGTGATGATGGTGATGGCTCTGATTGTTGTCATCAGAAAACGCATGGTGATGAGGCGAGTAGTGATGATGCATGATGATGGCTAATCATAGTTACGAAGGATGATGGATGATGATGATTATTGAGGTCACGTGAATTACTCTCGGCGCAGATGGGTCAGTATGTCACGTGGTGATGGATCAGTGTGTCACGTGGTGATGGGTCAGTGTGTCACGTGGTGGTGGGTCAGTGTGTCACGTGGTGATGGGTCAGTGTGTCACGTGGTGGTGGGTCAGTGTGTCACGTGGTGATGGGTCAGTGTGTCACGTGGTGGTGGGTCAGTGTGTCACGTGGTGATGAGTCAGTATGTCATGTGGTGATGGGTCAGTGTGTCACGTGGTGGTGGGTCAGTGTGTCACGTGGTGTTGGGTCAGTGTGTCACATGGTGATGGGTCAGTGTGTCACGTGGTGGTGGGTCAGTGTGTCACGTGGTGGTGGGTCAGAGTGTCACGTTCTGGTGGGTCAGTGTGTCACGTGGTGATGGGTCAGCGTGTCACGTGGTGGTGGGTCAGTGTGTCACGTGGTGATGGGTCAGCGTGTCACGTGGTGGTGGGTCAGTGTGTCACGTGGTGGTGGGTCAGCGTGCCACGTGGTGGTGGGTCAGTGTGTCACGTGGTGATGGGTCAGTATGTCACGGGGTGATGGGTCAGTGTTATAGGTTCGGGGTTTTATGGGTTGGGGTGGTGTTTAAGGGTTAGAGTTTGTAGTGTTATAGGATAGGGGTAAAAGGGTGAGGGGTATAAATACTAGAGGTTTACTAATTGATTGAGAACTTACATTCCATCCCCATATTAATCACATTTCAAAAAAATCTAATAAAAAATCTATTGTTTTCATACGTAAACAAACAATTGTTTTCCCGTTCGATGACTGCAAATTGTTGAAGCGATCACTCTTCCGTTGAAGGTTGACTATGACGCTGCTTGCAGATCAGCTGCTAATGAATCACGAGACAGACTAGGCCTGCTTCATCATTCTACTCTTCGGTTTGCACTGGATGTACCTTACAGGACCCACCATTGTGACCTCGACTTAAGCTCCAATCTCGCATCACTTGAAGCAAGAATACATCAACATTGGGCCTTGTTCATCCATAACATCCTTATTGGCAAATCTGTGCTATGCTTAGCTAATTCATTAACTCCACTGTCAAACTCAGTAAACCTAAGGCGTCCATCGAATTGCCTTTTAAACACATTCCTGCGGAGGGAACTGGTAGGGGCGTTGGGTTGCTCGGTCAATGGCCAGGGTCAACGGCGGCGTGGTGTATTCCGCAAATATGGCCAAATGTGAGGGCGGGCACAAGCCGGCGTGAGTAGGTTAAACGTTGAGTTTTATAAGGGCACCACGGGGTGACCAGCCCCCACCCAGCCCCCACCCAGCCCCACCCTCCCCACTCAGCCCCTCCCCACCCTCCCCACCCAGCCCCTCCCCACCCTCCCCTCTCCACACAGCCCGACCCCTCTCATTTTTGGATGCACGACGGACGGACACAATAATCCCCTGTGGGCTGGTGGAACCAGGTGGTTCCTACCAGTAAAACTATCCCAAGAACAGCAATAGGAATAGGTGAGCAAGCCTGTGCCATTGCAGCACCAACGTTTTGGAACAACAACCTCGTTTCCATCCCCTAAACATCGTAAATCTTCCTTCGATATACATTCCGAAGCAGAACATTCGTGCTGGATACAGCCAAATTTACAAATGTGATTTGTAACTTTGATCCTCACCCACGTATCGAAAGTTCAATTTTAATGTGCAATTTTTTTTATTGAAGGGCTGTGTTGTTGTTAATGCCTTGGTGTAGTCTAGGGCTTTTTTCTGTTATTTTACTGCCTTGCCCAAGCTGGGGAATTAATGTACTTATGCAATTTGAACGAAATTTTTTAATTTAAGTTTTTAGAAAAAATTAATTGAAAGAGCGACACGTTGTCATAAAGTTAACTACCTCGCTCGGTATACAGGAGGTCGTGGGTTCGATCTCGACTCTGACGCCTGCTGTATAATTGGAGTTTGTGTGTCTCTCTCTCATCATCATCACGGTGGCTAGGAGATGTTAACTACCTCGCATGGTATACAGGTGGTCGGGGGTTCGATCCTGACCCTGACGCCTGCTGTATATTTGGAGTTTGCGTGTCTCTCTTTCATCATCATCATCATCACGGTGTCTAGGAGATGTTAACTACCTCGCCTGGTATACAGGTGGTCGGGGGTTCGATGCCGACCCTGACGCCTGCTGCTGTATATTTGTAGTTTGCGGTGTCTCTCCCCGTTATTTTTCTCCGGGTCCTCCGGGTTTTCCCTCCACATTTAGAATCAATATTCGTTTAGATTATGTCAAATTATCTTGGTGCTTTACATCTTCACGTGACGAGCCACTACGCTGAGCCATCATTTGTGATCGCCAGGTCGCTTCTAAAAACAATAAGCTAACAGCTCCGTGGGCCTTGCCGTGTAAAATAAAATAAATCGTTTCAGTTTTATTCGCATATGTTTTTGTAAGTAACGCGTTTACATCTTCTAGACTTTGCACTCCCGTCGTGTTTCTGGTATCATTTGCTGCTGTAACGTTCCGAGCCCGTGCCTCTACTGGACATCTGCGACAAAGAGCTTCATAGCTCATCGGATTCCTCCTGCGGTATAAATCAACTTTCTGATTCTGTGTCGGCGTCTTCTCCGTCGCGTCTCTTTACCCAACCTCTCTGCGCGGCTCTCGTCCCCAATATTCTGCACAGGCCACCGCTTCTGGCCTTGGCATTGCCAAACACTGAGGGAGTAGCGCATTGCGCGGAGCTGCGGGGCATGCGCAGGAGATGGCCCGCGGCTTGCTTCCCCTGACGAGCGCCATTGTTCGGTTGTGCAGAAGCCACCCTCCACGATTTCAACGAGAGAGCGGCATCTGTCGATACCCGCCCGCTCTCAGTCTGTGCAGGCTGCGGCCACGTGAGCCACTGGGAATTGGAGCCAGACGCGAGCTCGCTCACTGCGGGGGGGGCGGGGGGTGATTCCTGCGTTGTTGTCGGCGGTTACTGGAATCCATCTCGGTGCTGTGATCACCGACTCGGAGCTACTGTGAGGGGGTGGTGCGGGTGGGGTGGAACGGGCAGAGGCTCTGGGGATTTGAGATCCATCCTCGCGCTATTGATCGGGTCGCGGTGCCGGACGATTCCGCGCCGAGCAAGGCATCATGGCGATGCGCGTGGGCCCTCTCTTCGCGAGCGCCGAGTCAGCGGCAACGCGACCTGGCATTCGGCCGTGCCCGGGCAATCGATGCGCGTCCGTATGTTTGCGTGGAACGCAATGAAAACAGCGGTCGCGCGCAGAAGTTGCACGTGGAAGAAGAGCCGACGACGCAGGCAGTGCTGATGAGGGGGAGACCGGGCGCTGTTTGCTGGTGGGACGGACAGCAAGAGGAGGGTGTAAAGTGATGTTGATGTTGTCGGTGTTCGGAAGAATGGAAGGAACCGGAAAGTGAGGAGGACCTCACAGAGAATGGCGACATCCTGAGAGGGTGGTGCCAGAGCGATGTGGCCCCTACTTGAGCGTATTGGCACAGGCGGCAGCGGGGAGCACAAACACGTGTGCAGCGGACACCAGCGGGGCGACCTGCCCATGGCTCGCGATGACGATGACGATGTTTGCATCTCCCAAGTTTGGAGCGCTGAATTCACGGCCAGTCCGCCTGGCTGACAGCAATGCGACAGTACTTCTACGTGTTACGATGAAGGGATGTGGTGAAGAAGCGTCATTGCCCGAACGTCGCCTGTTATATATTTGTTTTCGTTCAAGGCCACACACACACGCACAGCGGTGATGTTGTTATCGACACGGAGCGGTGCTGTTGTTGTTATTATTGACTGTGCTTGTGCATCACTGCCAGCAGCAGCAGCAGCATCGCCACCAGACATTGAGGTGAGCTCACCACGTGGCCTGCTGCTGCTGCTGTCTCTCTCTCTCTGAGCGACTGCGGCTGGGAGAGGTTTTTGTTGTTGCCCTCGTCAGAGCGCCGCGTGTGGACGCCGGTGCAGTGCCGCAGCGATTAGCGACCCCGGTAGGTGTAGGGGAGGGCGTGGGTGGGTGTGGGTGTCGGGGAGGGTGTGGGTGGGTGTAGGCGAGTGTGTGGGTGTAGGGGAGTGTGTGGGTGTGAGTGGGTGTAGGGGAGGGCATGGGTGTGTGTGGGTGTCGGGGAGGGTGTGGGTGGGTGTAGGGGAGTGTGTGGGTGTAGGGGAGGGCGTGGGTGTGTGTGAGTGTAGGGGAGGGCGTGGGTGTGTGTGGGTGTCGGGGAGGGAGTGGGTGGGTGTAGGGGAGTGTGTGGGTGTAGGGGAGTGTGTGGGTGTGAGTGGGTGTAGGGGAGGGCATGGGTGTGTGTGGGTGTCGGGGAGGGTGTGGGTGGGTGTAGGGGAGTGTGTGGGTGTAGGGGAGGGCGTGGGTGTGTGTGGGTGTAGAAGAGGGCGTGGGTGGGTGTAGGGGAGTGTGTGGGTGTAGGGGAGTGTGTGGGTGTGAGTGGGTGTAGGGGAGGGCATGGGTGTGTGTGGGTGTCGGGGAGGGTGTGGGTGGGTGTAGGGGAGTGTGTGGGTGTAGGGGAGGGCGTGGGTGTGTGTGGGTGTAGGGGAGGGCGTGGGTGTGTGTGGGTGTCGGGGAGGGTGTGGGTGGGTTTGGGTGTCGGGGAGTGTGTGAGTGTAGGGGACGGCGTGGGTGTGTGTGGGTGTCGGGGAGGGTGTGTGTGGGTGTAGGGGAGTGTGGGTGTAGGGCAGGGCGTGGGTGGGTGTGTGTGTGTGGGAATGCGTGTGTGTGGGTGGGAGTGTGTGAGTGTGCGTGAGTGTGTGTGTGGGGGGATGCGTGGGTGTGGGTAGGAGTGTGTGGGTGAGTGTGTGTGTGTGGGAATGCGTGTGTGTGGGTGGGAGTGTGTGAGTGTAGGTGAGTGTGTGTGTGGGGGAATGCGTGTGTGTCGGTGGGAGTGTGTGAGTGTGGGTGAGTGTGTGCGGGGGTGGATGCGTGGGTGTGGGTGGGAGTGTGTGAGTGTGGGTGAGTGTGTGTGTGTGGGAATGCGTGTGTGTGGGTGGGAGTGTGTGAGTGTAGGTGAGTGTGTGTGTGGGGGAATGCGTGTGTGTCGGTGGGAGTGTGTGAGTGTAGGTGAGTGTGTATGGGGGGGAATTCGTGGGTGTGGGTGGGAGTGTGCGAGTGTGGGTGAGTTTGTGCGTGTGGGAATGCGTGTGTGTGGGTGGGAGTGTGTAAGTGTAGGTGAGTGTGTGTGGGGGGGAATACGTGTGTCGGTGGGAGTGTGTTAGTGTAGGTGAGTGTGTATGGGGGGGAATTCGTGGGTGTGGGTGGGAGTGTGTGAGTGTGGGTGAGTGTGTGTGTGTGGGAATGCGTGGGTGTGGGTGGGAGTGTGTGAGTGTGGGTGAGTGTGTGTGTGGGGGAATGCGTGGGTGTGGGTGGGAGTGTGTGAGTGTGGGTGAGTGTGTGTGTGGGGGAATGCGTGGGTGTGGGTGGGAGTGTGTGAGTGTGGGTGAGTGTGTGTGGGTGGGAGTGTGTGAGTGTGGGTGAGTGTGTGTGGGGGGGAATGCGTGGGTGTGGGTGGGAGTGTGTGAGTGTGGGTGAGTGTGTGTGGGAATGCGTGTGTGTGGGTGGGAGTGTGTGAGTGTAGGTAAGTGTGTGTGGGGGGCAATGCGTGGGTGGGAGTGTGTGAGTGTGGGTGAGTGTGTGTGTGTGGGAATGCGTGTGTGTGGGTGGGAGTGTGTGAGTGTAGGTGAGTGTGTGTGGGGGGGAATGCGTGGGTGTGTGTGGGAGTGTGTGAGTGTGGGTGAGTGTGTGTGGGTGGGAGTGTGTGAGTGTGGGTGAGTGTGTGTGGGGGGGAATGCGTGGGTGTGGGTGGGAGTGTGTGAGTGTGGGTGAGTGTGTGTGTGTGGGAATGCGTGTGTGTGGGTGGGAGTGTGTGAGTGTAGGTGAGTGTGTGTGTGGGGGAATGCGTGTGTGTCGGTGGGAGTGTGTGAGTGTAGGTGAGTGTGTATGGGGGGGAATTCGTGGGTGTGGGTGGGAGTGTGCGAGTGTGGGTGAGTTTGTGCGTGTGGGAATGCGTGTGTGTGGGTGGGAGTGTGTGAGTGTAGGTGAGTGTGTGTGGGGGGGAATGCGTGTGTCGGTGGGAGTGTGTGAGTGTAGGTGAGTGTGTATGGGGGAGAATTCGTGGGTGTGGGTGGGAGTGTGTGAGTGTGGGTGAGTGTGTGTGTGTGGGAATGCGTGGGTGTGGGTGGGAGTGTGTGAGTGTGGGTGAGTGTGTGTGTGGGGGAATGCGTGGGTGTGGGTGGGAGTGTGTGAGTGTGGGTGAGTGTGTGTGTGGGGGAATGCGTGGGTGTGGGTGGGAGTGTGTGAGTGTGGGTGAGTGTGTGTGTGTGGGAATGCGTGTGTGTGGGTGGGAGTGTGTGAGTGTAGGTGAGTGTGTGTGTGTGGGAATGCGTGTGTGTGGGTGGGAGTGTGTGGGTGAGTGTGTGGGAATGCGTGTATGTGGGTGGGAGTGTGTGAGTGTAGGTGAGTGTGTGTGGGTGGGAGTGTGTGAGTGTGGGTGAGTGTGTGTGGGGGGGAATGCTTGGGTGTGGGTGGGAGTGTGTGAGTGTGGGTGAGTGTGTGTGGGAATGCGTGTGTGTGGGTGGGAGTGTGTGAGTGTAGGTGAGTGTGTGTGGTGGGCAATGCGTGGGTGGGAGTGTGTGAGTGTGGGTGAGTGTGTGTGTGTGGGAATGCGTGTGTGTGGGTGGGAGTGTGTGAGTGTAGGTGAGTGTGTGTGGGGGGGAATGCGTGGGTGTGTGTGGGAGTGTGTGAGTGTGGGTGAGTGTGTGTGGGTGGGAGTGTGTGAGTGTGGGTGAGTGTGTGTGGGGGGGAATGCGTGGGTGTGGGTGGGAGTGTGTGAGTGTGGGTGAGTGTGTGTGTGTGGGAATGCGTGTGTGTGGGTGGGAGTGTGTGAGTGTAGGTGAGTGTGTGTGTGGGGGAATGCGTGTGTGTCGGTGGGAGTGTGTGAGTGTAGGTGAGTGTGTATGGGGGGGAATTCGTGGGTGTGGGTGGGAGTGTGCGAGTGTGGGTGAGTTTGTGCGTGTGGGAATGCGTGTGTGTGGGTGGGAGTGTGTGAGTGTAGGTGAGTGTGTGTGGTGGGCAATGCGTGGGTGGGAGTGTGTGAGTGTGGGTGAGTGTGTGTGTGTGGGAATGCGTGTGTGTGGGTGGGAGTGTGTGAGTGTAGGTGAGTGTGTGTGGGGGGGAATGCGTGGGTGTGTGTGGGAGTGTGTGAGTGTGGGTGAGTGTGTGTGGGTGGGAGTGTGTGAGTGTGGGTGAGTGTGTGTGGGGGGGAATGCGTGGGTGTGGGTGGGAGTGTGTGAGTGTGGGTGAGTGTGTGTGTGTGGGAATGCGTGTGTGTGGGTGGGAGTGTGTGAGTGTAGGTGAGTGTGTGTGGGGGGGAATGCGTGGGTGTGTGTGGGAGTGTGTGAGTGTGGGTGAGTGTGTGTGGGTGGGAGTGTGTGAGTGTGGGTGAGTGTGTGTGGGGGGGAATGCGTGGGTGTGGGTGGGAGTGTGTGAGTGTGGGTGAGTGTGTGTGTGTGGGAATGCGTGTGTGTGGGTGGGAGTGTGTGAGTGTAGGTGAGTGTGTGTGTGGGGGAATGCGTGTGTGTCGGTGGGAGTGTGTGAGTGTAGGTGAGTGTGTATGGGGGGGAATTCGTGGGTGTGGGTGGGAGTGTGCGAGTGTGGGTGAGTTTGTGCGTGTGGGAATGCGTGTGTGTGGGTGGGAGTGTGTGAGTGTAGGTGAGTGTGTGGAGGGGAATGCGTGTGTCGGTGGGAGTGTGTGAGTGTAGGTGAGTGTGTATGGGGGGGAATTCGTGGGTGTGGGTGGGAGTGTGTGAGTGTGGGTGAGTGTGTGTGTGTGGGAATGCGTGGGTGTGGGTGGGAGTGTGTGAGTGTGGGTGAGTGTGTGTGTGGGGGAATGCGTGGGTGTGGGTGGGAGTGTGTGAGTGTGGGTGAGTGTGTGTGTGGGGGAATGCGTGGGTGTGGGTGGGAGTGTGTGAGGGTGGGTGAGTGTGTGTGTGTGGGAATGCGTGTGTGTGGGTGGGAGTGTGTGAGTGTAGGTGAGTGTGTGTGTGTGGGAATGCGTGTGTGTGGGTGGGAGTGTGTGGGTGAGTGAGTGTGTGGGAATGCGTGTGTGTGGGTGGGAGTGTGTGAGTGTGGGTGAGTGTGTGTGGGGGGGAATGCGTGGGTGTGTGTGGGAGTGTGTGAGTGTGGGTGAGTGTGTGTGTGTGGGAATGCGTGTGTGTGGGTGGGAGTGTGTGGGTGAGTGAGTGTGTGGGAATGCGTGTGTGTGGGTGGGAGTGTGTGAGTGTGGGTGAGTGTGTGTGGGGGGGAATGCGTGGGTGTGTGTGCGAGTGTGTGAGTGTGGGTGAGTGTGTGTGGGTGGGAGTGTGTGAGTGTGGGTGAGTGTGTGTGGGGGGGAATGCGTGGGTGTGGGTGGGAGTGTGTGTATGGGAAGCGGTAGTGTTGCGGCGACCCGAGTTCGATTCCCGCTCACGGCCAATAACAGTTGCGGATATCTGAACCGGTCCTGTGCCTCGCCTAGGTCGACTCAGCCTTAGACGTTAATTACCTCGCCTGGTACACAGGAGGTCGTGGTTTGGATCCCGGCCTTGACACCTGCTGTATATTTGGAGTTTTCGGTGTCTCTCTCCCCATGGTGAGATGTTAACTACCTCGCCTGGTATACAGGCGAGGTATGTTTGCAGTTTGCGTGTCTCTCTCCCCTTGGTAGCATGGATTTTTCTCCGGGTCCTCCGGTTTTCCCCTCCACGTTTAGAATGAACATCGCGCGTTACAATATTTGGCTGCTGCTATAAATGTCCACGTGATGATGATGATGATGAGCCAACTTGGTTGAGGCTATCATTTGTGATGGCCATATCTCAGTGGTGGGCATCACCTGGTGCATTTAGAACAGTTACATGTATTACTGGTAGGAACCACCTGGTTCCACCAACCCACAGGGGATTATTGTGTCCGTCCGTCGTGCATCCAAAAATGTGAGGGGTGGGGCTGGGTGGAGAGGGAAGGGACTGGGTGGGGAGGGTGGGGAGGGGCCGGGTGGGGAGGGGAGGGTGGGGAGGGTGAGGCTGGTTGGGGGGTGGGAGGGGTGGGGCTGGTCACCCCGTGGTGCCCTTATCAAACTCAACGTTTAACCTACTCACGCCGGCTTGTAACCGCCCTCACAGTCGGCCATATTTGCGGAATACACCACGCCGCCGTTGACCCTGGCCATTGACCGAGCAACCCAACGTTCCTACCAGCTCCCTCCGCAGGAATGTGTTTATATACAGGGTGGTTAAAAAAATGTGAATACTTCGGAGAATTCGCAACAATACCACGAGAAATGTGCTGCCTCCGGGCTCTGGAGACCACCTGGAGAAGATTCCAGGCACGTGTTGACAATGATGGCCAACAAGTGGAGACTCTTTGACTTTTATAAGCTATTAACATAGATTTGTTACCATGGTATAGTGTATATCATCCGTTCTTTTCCCATTAAAAACAATAGTCCCATGTACGTGTTAACATTTTTTTGAAGCAACCTGTATCTCGTATTCATGGGGTTCCCACCCAGTGCTGAGTGAAAAATCCGTGCCGCGTTTCCTCTGCAGGCGGTGAGCCCCGAGGGCTCCGGCCACCCTCCTCCACCCGTGGGCCCCCAAGAGCCCCAGAGGCACGGGAAACACGGGAGGGGTCACGGGAGGGGTCACGAGAGGGGTCACGGAACGGCCGCTCCAATTCAGACCCCGCTGTCGCACCGATGAACCCGCGGTCACACCTCGTGATGATGGCAGTGTTGGACATGCACAGCCAACAACAATAACAACACTCAACGGGCTCCGTGTCAACAACAACAACAATACTGCGTGTCTGGACGTCACGTGTAGTATGAGGAAGAGCAACCTCGGTATGCTGGGTTCTTAGCGTGTGCCAACAACAACAACAAACGCCATTCGCCACTAAGTGGCGGTGACATCACCACGACGCTTATGCCACGCCATGTGCACCTTGAGGCCACGTGAAGTGTCGAACGCCCGCTGGCAGGAGGTCACGGGGCAGACCCAGGTGCCACGGGTCGACTGACTGAGATGACTGAGATGACTGGCTGAGGCACCACCTATGCCCCCTACTGTGCCAACTTGCTGTGCTTTAGCCACCCGGCGCTCTGCTCATTGTTGTGAGCGTCGCTCCTCCGCCATCTATTGTTGTTGGAGGGCGACTGACTCAAACTGCCCAGTAGCATCCTTCACGAGCCTCCTCCACAGCGGCCGATCTTGACACCGCTGGTACCAGTCATCGGCAAGTCCACTCAGCTCCACATCCTCCTGTACCACGTCACTCCATCTCTTCTCTAGCCCGTGCCGGGCCCATTTAGCCCCCTCGATCCGGCCGAACAAAAGCTCTTTTGGCATGCGGTGATTGAGCATGCGGACTACATGGCCCAGCCAATGCAGCCTTGCCTGCCGGAGAAGCTCACCGATGGGACTTTGCCCAGATCTTTCAAGAATTTGTGAGCTTGGTTAAACCCAGGATGAACCGTAGGCAGGCCAGCCTAAATGTTTCTAACCTGCGTAGATGCTCTATTAGGGGGGTCCACGTTTCGCAAGCATAGAGAAGGGAGGGAATGACTGTGGCCGAGAAGACCTGAAGCTTCGTGCGGAGCGACAGACCAGATAGCTTCCACACAGCGTTACACAACCGATGAAAAGATATTGCCGCTTGACTGATTCGGAGTGAGACCTCTGCTGTTAAACTGGAGCCGGTCATAAGCACACTGCCCAGGTATGGGAACTCTCCACTCTCTCTGGAGTGTCCGATGGTACAAAATACCCAGGCAGGTGCTTAGTTTTGGTGGGGCTGCTGGTAAGGCCCCACCTCTTAGTGGCACGCTCCAGTCTCAGCAGCAGCGTCTCCAACTCCTCCTCTGAATGAGCAGCTATTACCAAATCATCGGCATACATAACGTGGTTGACCAATAGGGAGCCATCCCTTGATCGCACCAGGGCATCGATCAGCCTCCCATTATATCTGTACCAAATGGAAATTCCCCCGGTACAGCTATTGAAGACTTCACGAACTACGTGGTCAAAATACATGTTAAATATGGGGGAGCCAGAGGACATCACTGTCGCACCCCAAGGTGTACAGGGAATGGCTCTGACTCCCAGCCACGTAGTTTTGACCAGGCCCACTCACCATCATGAAGGTCCTTAATGAGCGTGAGCAGAGGGACAGGGACTCCAAAAGCACGAAGAACAACCCAGTGCTCAGGCCTACTGATGGTATCATAGGCCTTGACCAGGTCAATGAAGCAGAGATGTAGGTCTTGTTGGAATTCCCTATACCTCTGCTGTAGCAGACGGACAGAAATCATGGCATCTGTGCAGGAACGCCCTTTCCTGAAACCGCATTTGGGCTCTGCAAGCCTCTCCTCAACGTGCCTAGCAAGGCGATGTTGAATAATCCTTTCCAGGACCTTTCCCGGCACACCGAGGAGTGAGATGCCCCTGTAATTGTTACAGTCTGTGCGGTCACCCCTCTTAAAAACGGGGACCACCAGGGCATCCTTCCAATCATGCGGAACCCGTCCAGTGGTCCAGACTGTTGTTATGATGTCATATAGGGCAGCCTGTGCACAAACGCCACCCTTCCTCAGCATTTCGCATGGGAGATCATCTCTGCCTGGTCCGTTTTCTAGTCTCAGACTCCGGATCGCCGTCAGTACTTCCTCAACAGATGGCACCTCAGCCAGCCACTCACAGGGGGGTGACCTCTTCCAATATTTGAGGCACCGCAGCCTCAGCAAGGTTATCCCCACTTTGTGCCATGATGTTTTCCTGGCTGAGAGATTTTCCCTCCCCCAGGACCTCACAGAAATGCTCAGCAAATCTGCAAAACCTGTTCCTGGGGGTCGGAGATTGGATCACCGTTCTTTCCCCTAATGATGGTAATAGGTGTGGCACTGCAAGTTACTTTTTGATGGAGTTAAATAGGAATTTATGATCACGGGCCATTGAGGCAGACTCCATCTCCTCAGCAACCCGCGATCACCACTCATCCTTGCAGCGCCTCACGGCTCTCCGAACCTCCGAGCAAAGGCTCAGGTAATCCTCCTCGTTCTCTGACGTGGGATGCTGTAGTCGATGAGAGTGGGCCTGTCGCTTTTTCTCAACCATCCTGAACACCTCCTCTGTCAGCCAGGGTCTCTGGGGAGGTCTGGACCGCGTACCCAAAGCAGCCATTGCAGCTGCATGAGTCACAGTCCTAAACCTCGCCCATTTACCCTCGACATCAGGAGGAGTGGGGGACGATGCCAACCCCAGCCGCAAGCGATGATGAAATTCTCGCTTGGAACTTCCATCAGCTAGCTGAGACCAGGCCACCTTAGGTTGGAATGGGGTTCTGGGTGTACACCCACCACCGGAGTGGAAGAATGGCAGGTGCATCTTACAGATCACAAGTCGATGGTCAGAGGGCAGATCAGCTCCACGGTAGGTCCTTGTGTCAAGGACATGGGCCCGCAGCCGCTGTTCTGTCACTATATAGTCCACCAGATGTTCTTGCTTGGACCCAGCAAGCATCCATGATGTTGTGTGGATGCGCCGATGCCGGAAGAGCATGTTGGTAATTACAAGCCCATGGGCTGCCCAAAAGTCTCACAGCCTCCTAACGTTGTTATTGAGCTGATTTGGCCCATGCCTTCCAATCACTCCAGACTAGGTGCCAGCATCATGATCAACTCGGACATTTAAGTCACCCAACAAGATTACTCTATCCCGAGGGGCCACTTTAGCTATCACCTTTAACAGGTCATATAAGACATCTGACTCATCGGCCTTGCCTGCATCCCACCACTGATGTTCATCTTCGGTGGGGTATAAGTAACCACGACCACCACTTATCGCCTCTGGTTGATGGGAGGGCGAGCCCAAAGTAGCCTGGGGCTTACAGCTTCCCACATCTCACCTCCACACTCCCACGCCCCCTTCATTCCTTGTTCAGAAGAAGAGCCACTCCCTGTTGTTTGGCAGTCTCCTGCTCCGAGTAGAGAACTGTCCACCCCTCATGGTGGATGGAGCCAGAGATCCAGGCGGTACCGGTCCATCTCCCGACAGAGGAGTGGCAGCCTCTCCTCTGCAGTGAGCATTCGAACATTCCACATGGCCACCCGTAGTGGATTTTTGCTGCTTCTGGAGGAATCCCGAGGGTAAGGATTCAGTCTCCTGGCTCTGCCAAATGTGATTTGGCCAGGACACGTCATAAATGGTTGTCCACCCTGGGCTTCCGGCACAAGTTTCGTTTGATATATTTTTTGTATTATAGTGGTAATTTATTTGAAGGTGGAGGGGTTACCACCCCCTCGCACCCATCCAGAGACACCATTTGGCCGCTTTTGTGGCTACAAACGCCATGAGGAGAATGACCAATCGAAATTGGCCCTCCCCCCGACGGCACTGCTCACCACAGCGTTACTTTCCGGCACCAACGAGGAGATAGGGGGCTGTGTTGCTGAACTAGCGTTTACCCACCCACACTCACACACACTCACACACACCTACACCCTCCCATACACCCACACACACCTACACCCTCCCACACACTCACACACTCACACAACAACCGCCATTCGCCACTAAGTGGCGGTGACGTCACCACGACGCTTGTGCCAGGCCATGTGCACCTTGAGGCCACGTGAAGTGTCGAACGCCCGCTGGCAGGAGGTCACGGGGCACACACTCCCACACACACCTACACCCTCCCATAGACCCACCCACACTCACACACACCTACACCCTCCCATACACCCACCCACACTCACACACTCTCACACACACCTACACCCTCCCACACACCCACCCACACTCACACACTCCCACACACACCTACACCCTCCCATAGATCCACCCACACTCACACACTCCCACACACACCTACACCCTCCCATACACCCACCCACACTCACACACTCCCACACACACCTACACCCTCCCATACACCCACCCACACTCACACACTCCCACACACACCTACACCCTCCCATACACCCACCCACACTCACACACTCTCACACACACCTACACCCTCCCATAGACCCACCCACACTCACATACTCTCACACACACCTACACCCTCCCATACACCCACCCACACTCACACACTCTCACACACACCTACATCCTCCCACACACCCACCCACACTCACACACTCCCACACACACCTACACCCTCCCATAGACCCACCCACACTCACACACTCCCACACACACCTACACCCTCCCATACACCCACCCACATTCACACACTCCCACACACACCTACACCCTCCCATACACCCACCCACACTCACACACTCCCACACACACCTACACCCTCCCATACACCCACCCACACTCACACACTCTCACACACACCTACACCCTCCCATAGACCCACCCACACTCACACACTCCCACACACACCTACACCCTCCCATACACCCACCCACACTCACACACTCCCACACACACCTACACCCTCCCATACACCCACCCACACTCACACACTCTCACACACACCTACACCCTCCCATAGACCCACCCACACTCACACACTCCCACACACACCTACACCCTCCCATACATCCACCCACACTCACACACTCCCACACACACCTACACCCTCCCATACACCCACACTCCCACACACACCTACACCCTCCCATACACCCACCCACACTCACACACTCTCACACACACCTACACCCTCCCATAGACCCACCCACACTCACACACTCCCACACACACCTACACCCTCCCATACACCCACCCACACTCACACACTCCCACACACACCTACACCCTCCCATACACCCACCCACACTCACACACTCCCACACACACCTACACCCTCCCATACACCCACCCACACTCACACACTCCCACACACACCTACACCCTCCCATACACCCACCCACACTCACACATTCCCACACACACCTACACCCTCCCATACACCCACCCACACTCACACACTCCCACACACACCTACACCCTCCCATACACCCACCCACACTCACACACTCCCACACACACCTACACCCTCCCATACACCCACCCACACTCACACACTCCAACACACACCTACACCCTCCCATACACCCACCCACACTCACACACTCCCACACACACCTACACCCTCCCATACACCCACCCACACTCACACACTCCCACACACACCTACACCCTCCCATACACCCACCCACACTCACACACTCCCACACACACCTACACCCTCCCATACACCCACCCACACTCACACACTCCCACACACACCTACACCCTCCCATACACCCACCCACACTCACACACTCCCACGCACACCTACACCCTCCCATACACCCACCCACACTCACACACTCCCACACACACCTACACCCTCCCATACACCCACCCACACTCACACACTCCCACACACACCTACACCCTCCCATACACCCACCCACACTCACACACTCCCACACACACCTACACCCTCCCATACACCCACCCACACTCACACACTCCCACACACACCTACACCCTCCCATACACCCACCCACACTCACACACTCCCACACACACCTACACCCTCCCATACACCCACCCACACTCACACACTCCCACACACACCTACACCCTCCATACACCCACCCACACTCACACACTCCCACACACACCTACACCCTCCCATACACCCACCCACACTCACACACTCCCACACACACCTACACCCTCCCATACACCCACCCACACTCACACACTCCCACACACACCTACACCCTCCCATACACCCACCCACACTCACACACTCCCACACACACCTACACCCTCCCATACACCCACCCACACTCCCACACACACCTACACCCTCCCATACACCCACCCACACTCACACACTCCCACACACACCTACACCCTCCCATACACCCACCCACACTCACACACTCTCACACACACCCACGCACTCCCACACACTCACACCCTCCCATAGACCCACCCACACTCACACACTCCCACACACACCCACGCACTTTCACACACTCACACCCTCCCATAGACCCACCCACACCCACGCACTTTCACACACACCCACCTACACCCTCCCATACACCCACCCACACTCACACACTCCCACCCACACCCACGCGCTCACACACCCACCCACATTCACACACTCCCACCCACACCCACGCACTCACACACACTCACACCCTCCCATACACCCACTCACACCCACACATATCCCACCGTACACACACGGACACGGTGGCCGTGTCGCACTCAATCGATCTGGCTGAGTGTTGACGTCACGCCACGCGAGGGAGGAACTCCGCAGGGAACTTGGGAGCGGCTGGTGATGATGGCACTGCTGGTGATGGTGTTGATGATGACACTGGTGATGATGATGATGATGATGACACTGCTGGTGATGGTGATGATGATGACACTGGTGATGATGATGATGATGACACTGGTGATGATGATGATGATGACACTGCTGGTGATGATGACACTGCTGGTGGTGATGATGATGACACTGCTGGTGATGATGGTGACACTGATGATGATGACACTGGTGATAATGATGATGACACTGCTGGTGATGATGACACTGCTGGTGATGATGACACTGCTGGTGGTGATGATGATGACACTGCTGGTGATGATGATGATGACACTGCTGGTGATGATGACACTGCTGGTGGTGATGATGATGACACTGCTGGTGATGATGGTGACACTGATGATGATGACACTGGTGATAATGATGATGACACTGCTGGTGATGATGACACTGCTGGTGATGGTGATGATGATGACACTGGTGATGATGATGATGATGACACTGCTGGTGATGATGACACTGCTGGTGGTGATGATGATGACACTGCTGGTGATGATGACACTGCTGGTGGTGATGATGATGACACTGCTGGTGATGATGATGATGACACTGCTGGTGATGATGACACTGCTGGTGGTGATGATGATGACACTGCTGGTGATGATGGTGACACTGATGATGATGACACTGGTGATAATGATGATGACACTGCTGGTGATGATGACACTGCTGGTGATGGTGATGATGATGACACTGGTGATGATGATGATGATGACACTGCTGGTGATGATGACACTGCTGGTGGTGATGATGATGACACTGCTGGTGATGATGACACTGCTGGTGGTGATGATGATGACACTGCTGGTGATGATGGTGACACATATGATGATGACACTGGTGATAATGATGATGACACTGCTGGTGATGATGACACTGCTGGTGGTGATGATGATGACACTGCTGGTGATGATGGTGACACATATGATGATGACACTGGTGATAATGATGATGACACTGCTGGTGATGATGACACTGCTGGTGGTGATGATGATGACACTGCTGGTGATGATGACACTGCTGGTGGTGATGATGATGACACTGCTGGTGGTGATGATGATGACACTGCTGGTGATGATGACACTGCTGGTGGTGATGATGATGACACTGCTGGTGGTGATGATGATGACACTGCTGGTGATGATGGTGACACTGATGATGATGACACTGGTGATAATGATGATGACACTGCTGGTGATGATGACACTGCTGGTGATGATGATGACACTGCTGGTGATAATGATGATGACACTGCTGGTGATGATGACACTGCTGGTGATGATGATGACACTGGTGATGATGATGATGATGACACTGCTGGTGATGATGACACTGCTGGTGGTGATGATGATGACACTGCTGGTGGTGATGATGATGACACTGCTGGTGGTGATGATGATGACACTGCTGGTGATGATGACACTGCTGGTGGTGATGATGATGACACTGCTGGTGGTGATGATGATGACACTGCTGGTGATGATGGTGACACATATGATGATGACACTGGTGATAATGATGATGACACTGCTGGTGATGATGACACTGCTGGTGATGATGACACTGCTGATGGTGATGATGATGACACTGCTGGTGATGATGATGATGACACTGCTGGTGATGATGATGACACTGGTGATACCACTGGTGAGGATGCTGATGTTGGCAATGCTGATAATAGGTGTGGTTATTCTGCTGATGCTGCTGCTGATTATGATCATAATGGTGCTGGTGACAACGATGTTGCTGATGATTGTGTTGACGATGCCGCTGATGATGGTGGCGATGATGCTGCTGCTGCTGATGATGATGATGGATGTTAATTTGATATATGGATGCGGTTTTGACAGAGTGCACCGTGCGGTGTGATGATGACCGCAGTGACGATTGCGATGGTAATTATGATTCAAGTGCAGGTGATTATGGCGTTGTTGATGTTGTAATGTAGTGCAAATCGTCATTTAAGAAACACAAAGCATGCTAATAGCATCTCTAATACGCATGGCAGTCTCGTCACGGTGTTCATTAAATACATTGTAATGTTGGTAGTCGTAGTGATGATGGCGGTGGTAGTGATAATGACCGTGATGATGGTCGTGATGATGATGTTGGTGATGTTGCTGTTGGCGGTAATAGCGAAAATGATGCACGGTGATGATGTTCATGGTGTAGGAAGTTATGACGTTGGTGATTGCGTTGTGGATGGATGGTGGATGGTGATGGTGATGATGTGGATGGATGGTGGTGATGGTGGTGATGATGATGTTAGTGGATGGATGGTGGTGATGATGGTGATGTTGTGGATGGATGGTGATGGTGGTGATGATGGTGGTGATGATGATGATGTTGTGGATCGATGGTGTTGATGGTGGTGATGATGGTGTTGGTGGATGGTGGTGGCGGCGGTGATGACGGTGGCATATAAATCCACGCGCGAGATCTCTCTCTCTCTCTCGAGATCTCCGAGGCTAGGCTATGGCCTCGTGGCAGCTTCCAATGCGCGCGCTCAGCACGAGCACCAGGGAGAGACAAAGGCGGCCGGGAGGGCGTTGGCGGGCGCGCCGCGTCACCGTTACCCCGCGGCCTGCACACGATGCGCGCGCGCGCGTGCACAGTTCGGTGCACGCGCGCGCGCGCATCGCTTGCGGGGGGAGCGGTGGCGCAGCGGTGAGCGCTCTGCGCTGCGAACTCGCTGCGCGTCGGGGCGTGCCGATGACCGCACCGCCGCGCGCGTTCACTCCCTCTGCGTTGAGGCATCGATCGCAGCGGCAGCAGCAGTGGCAGCAGCAGTAGCAGCGGTAGCAGCGGCAGCAGCAGCGGCAGTAGTGGGAGCAGCAGCAGTAGCAGCAGCGGCAGCAGCAGCAGTAGCAGCAGCGGCAGTATCAGAAGTAGCAGCGGCAGCAGCAACAGCAGTAGCAGGAGCAGTAGTAGTGGCAGCAGCAGTAGCAGCGGCGGCAGTAGCAGCAGCAGCAGTGGCAGTAGTGGGAGCAGCAGCAGCTGTCGTGACAGCAGTAGCAGCAGTAGCAGCAGTAGCAGCGGCAGTAGTGGGAGCAGCGGCAGCAGCAACAGCAGTAGCAGCAGCAGTAGTAGCAGCAGCAGTGGCAGTAGCAGCGGCAGCAGCAACAGCAGTAGCAGTGGCAGTAGCAGCAGTAGCAGCAGCAGTAGTAGTGGGAGCAGCAGCAGTAGCAGCAACAGCAGTAGCAGTGGCAGTAGCAGCAGCAGTAGTAGTGGGAGCAGCAGCAGTAGCAGCAACAGCAGTAGTAGTAGCAGTAGCAGCGGCAGCAGCAGCAGTAGTAGCAGCAGCAGTAGTAGCAACAGTAGTAGTAGCAGTAGTGGGAGCAGCGGCTGCAGCGCGTTCCACCCGCACGCGCGGCCAGCCTCGTGGCTGGTGTCAATGAGCGTGATGGTGACACACCTCGTCATCGTCATCATCATGGATGATCACGTGCCATGTGGCCAACAGACATTGTTGATGATGAGCGGCGGGGGGAGGGGGAGTGGGGAGCGTTACCCCTCCCCCCACCTCTCCCCCACGCCCCACCCCACCCCTCCCCCCACCCCCTCTGGGATGTGTAAGGCAGGAGGAGGTCGTGGGTTGTTACATCACAGGAATTATGTAGAGATGGTGATGGCAGTGGATGTATCATGGCTGCTGCTGCTGCAGATGATGATGGCAGGACGTGGTGCTAATGCTGGAGATAAGATGTCGTCATCAGCAGCAGCACCAGCCGTGGTCAATTCACTGCTGGATGAAGGCCGCCCTCCCCAATCTGCCACCACCACCACCGCCGCCTCTCGCGACCTCTGCCCTGTAACGATCCCCCCGGAGGACGCTCCGCGAGGCCGATATCAATCATCGCTCCATCTCCTCCACGGCGGTGGTGGTGGGGGGAGGGGTGGGTGGGGGAGCCGCATCCTCTCGGCCATCACCCTGCGAGCCGTGCCTTGTCCCGCTGAGTTCATCACGGCTCCACCTCTCTGCATGTCCAACTGGACGGATGTGTGGCTCATCGGATTCATGCTCCGCTTTCTGACTAAAGATTCCGCCTCAAGTGGCACGCGGCTCCGTTATTAAACTAAGACACGTCGCTATTTTTATTTTACCAGGTGATGCCCACTGAGCTCTATGGCTCCTTCGTTCAGAAGCTACCTGGCTCTCACAAATGATAGCCAAACGGGGTGGGCTCATCGCGTGGACATTTATAGTAGCAGAGAGATACTCTGAACGCGTGACAGAGGTCCCGGAGAAAAATCCACGCGACCACGGGGAAAGAGAAAGAGACGCAATCTCGAAATCTACACGAGCAGGCGTCAGGGTCGGGGTCGGGATCGGGATCGAACCCATGACCTCCTACACACCAGGCGAGGGTGATGAGATCTCGCCACCACGGCGCGTCCAATTATCAATAGTATTAACCCATACCTGTCAACCGCTTGTCAGTGCCTACCTTGTTACCGACCAATCCAGACACTGATTGGTCACCCAGTGCACTTATACATCTCGACGTTCATCCTACAGAGTCCCACCACAATGGAGAAACACAAACAGACGTCTTGTGCCCGTATTGAAACGACTGTACGCCGCATGGATCTGAATACTTGACGAGTATGGTACTGTATAGGGGTGGCAGTGCTGAGTCTATGGGTGGCAGTGCTGAGTCTATGGGTGGCAGTGCTGAGTCTACGGGTGACAGTGCTGAGTCTACGGGTGGCAGTGCTGAGTCTATGGGTGACAGTGCTGAGTCTATGGGTGACAGTGCTGAGTCTATGGGTGGCAGTGCTGAGTCTACGGGTGACAGTGCTGAGTCTACGGGTGGCAGTGTTGAGTCTATGGGTGGCAGTGCTGAGTCTATGGGTGACAGTGCTGAGTCTATGGGTGACAGTGCTGAGTCTATGGGTGGCAGTGCTGAGTCTATGGGTGACAGTGCTGAGTCTACGGGTGGTAGTGCTGAGTCTATGGGTAGCAGTGCTGAGTCTATGGGTAACAGTGCTGAGTCTACCGGTGGCAGTGCTGAGTCTATGGGTGACAGTGCTGAGTCAATGGGTGACAGTGCTGAGTCTATGGGTGGCAGTGCTGAGTCTATGGGTGGCAGTGCTGAGTCTATGGGTGGCAGTGCTGAGTCTATGGGTGGCAGTGCTGAGTCTATGGGTGGCAGTGCTGAGTCTATGGGTGGCAGTGCCTAGTCTATGGGTGACAGTGCTGAGTTTATGGGTGGCAGTGCTGAGTCTGTGGTTAGCAGTGCTGAGTCTGTGGGTGACAGTGCTGAGTCTGTGGGTGGCAGTGCTGAGTCTATGGGTGGCAGTGCTGAGTCTATGGGTGGCAGTACTGAGTCTATGGGTGGCAGTGCTGAGTCTATGGGTGGCAGTGCTGAGTCTATGGGTGGCAGTGCTGAGTCTATGGGTGGCAGTGCTGAGTCTATGGGTGACAGTGCTGAGTCTATGGGTGGCAGTGCTGAGTCTATGGGTGGCAGTGCTGAGTCTGTGGGTGACAGTGCTGAGTCTGTGGGTGACAGTGCTGAGTCTATGGGTGACAGTGCTGAGTCTATGGGTAGCAGTGCTGAGTCTATGGGTGACAGTGCTGAGTCTATGGGTGACAGTGCTGAGTCTATGGGTAGCAGTGCTGAGTCTATGGGTGACAGTGCTGAGTCTATGGGTGACAGTGCTGAGTCTATGGGTCTCAGTGTTGAGTCTCTGGGTGGCAGTGCTGAGTCTATGGGTCTCAGTGTTGAGTCTATGGGTGACAGTGCTGAGTCTATGGGTGACAGTGCTGACTCAGCACTGTCACCCATAGACTCAGCACTGTCACCCATAGACTCAGCACTGCTGAGTCTATGGGTCTCAGTGTTGAGTCTCTGGGTGGCAGTGCTGAGTCTATGGGTCTTAGTGTTGAGTCTCTGGGTGGCAGTGCTGAGTCTATCACACCTGTCAACCCCTTATCAGTGACCTACCGATCTCCCGCAAACAATGTGGTTCAGCAGTTCCACTGCTGGATGATATTTTTTTACGTCTAATGACAACCGCTTGTGTTGCGATCGAAACGTCGTGATATATATTTTTTTGTTTTATTTTTCTACCTACGTGACTTTACCGAAAGAACCAATAAGGGAATGAATGTGGGCAAGGTGTATGACCTCGCCCTGCCCTCTCCGTGGCAGGGTGAAGCGTGGCCACTCCCACGATTGTCCCCGAGACGAACCGGCCCGCGTGGAAGCAGTGCTCCGACCACCCTCCATGTACGCGTGTGGATGCTGAACTTCGTTCGCAACCCTGGGTCGTCAACCGCGCTAATCAGAGGTGCGGGCGGGGGGGATGGAGGACAGAGAACCAACTTTAACACAAATGAGTAATATTTTAAAACACTTTTTTTTAAACACGCTTTTATGAAATGTACTAGTAATGGCAGAACTCCACGACTCCAGAAAGTGGCCCCCAAGCTTGCCATAACGTAAGGGGCCGTGGCCAATTACAGCCAATGTCAGTTGACCGTGGACAATTAGACCCAAGCCGAAACATAACATATAAAAAATAATGTTTAAAAAAAAGCATGATAGAATATAGTATTGTCATCAGTATGACATAAGTATACCAATTTTGCAGTCGATACCACATTGGGAAGTGGGTTAAAATTGAGTTACAAGATTTGATGAAACAACAACAAAATCAGCCCTTAAATAAATGAGATTCCAATTCAAATTTGAAAAGTTGCACAAATTGTTAAAAGTGCAATTCAGCTCTGGAGGAGACCCCCCCCTCCCCCCTCGTAGGAGCCTTCCTCGCTCGTGTGGAAGGCCCCTTCCCTGAGCAGTGGCGTGAGCGAGCGCTTGCTAGGGCCGCGCCTTTACCCAGCGAGGAGGAGGCGGCAGGCCGCCTGCTGGAACTCGCCGAGGGCTGGGACCCCCCGGGACCCCCCCGGGACCCCCCCCCCCCCCCCAGCGAGGCGCGGCTGGGCGAGGCACGCGGGGTCCGTGGCGGCTCCGCTGGGCCGGGGGCCCCGGGGTTGAGCGGTCGGTGGGAGAGGGTTAGAGGAGCTGCTGCAGCCAGGCGCGTGTTTAGTTTGTTTGTTGTTGTTGTGTTGTTTGTTGTTGTTGTTGTGTTGTTTGTTGGTGTTGTTTTGTTTAGTTTGTTGTTGTTGTGTTGTTGTGTTTAGTTTGTTTGTTGTTGTGTTGTTTGTTGGTGTTGTTTTGTTGTTGTTTGTTGTTGTGTTGTTTGTTGTTGTTTTGTTGTTTTGTTGTTGTGTTAGTTTGTTGATGTGTTTTGTTTGTTGTTGTGTTTAGTTTCTTGTACGGTGGTGCAAAAGAAGTTCAACGTACACACCCACACACCACACACACACGCACACACACACCACACACCACACACACCACACACACACCACACACACCACACACACCACACACACACCACACACACCACACACGCACACACACAACACACACGCACACACCACACACACAACACACACACACCACACACCACACACACACACGCACACACACACACAACACACACGCACACACCACACACACAACACACACACCACACACACACACGCACACACACCCACACGCACACCCACACGCACACACACACACGTATGGGCAGGCCTTCATCTCAGCCGGAGCTGTCCGGGGCTGAGCTCCGAAAAACAATTTCCTCCCGCGGTCGTGGAAGGGGTGAAGGGGAGGAGGGAGAAGGGGGAGCGGTGCGTTTGGAGGGGGGCAGTAAAACATTGCATGAGAAGCGTAGACTCTGGCTTTAGGGGGCAGGGTGACGAGGGTGGGCAAAGGGAAGCAGCGGAGCGATCGTGGGGGCAGTGGGGGAGGGGGTGCCTACCCCCCCCTCCCACCTCCCAACAACAAACTTAGGGGCGTCCATAAATGACGTCACGCGATTTTGGACGATTTTTACCCCCTCCCCCCTAGTCACACGGCGTCACAAAAAGTCAGACCCCCCCCCTCAAATATGACGTCACAAAGCTCTGCCCCCTTCCACCCAAAAATAAAACATGCTTCAAATCGCTTTAAACTATTGTCATTGTAGTGCGTATTTAATGTGCCGCTGCACTCTGATGTTGTAGGAGAAAACATTTATTAAAAAGTCTAATAAATTAAGTAGAACATGTTGTCCATATTTATTTAAGTTTGCGCATTTTGATGTGACGTCACATTTCTCAACCCCCCCCCCCCCCTCGTCACACATCGTCACAAATGTCTGACCCCCCCCCTAGATGCGTGACGTCATTTATGGACGGCCCCTTATTTAAAACGGAGCGCCCCCCCCCCACAGCGTTAAATGTTTGAGCCCGTGAGCGTAACGACGACGATGTGAGACTGGGGCACTACGAGTCAGCGGCGATGTATTTATAACAACGGCCGTGAGAAGAGACGAAGCAAACACTGGGGGCACCCCGCCTGACCCATCGCCGCACCCCTGAGCTGACAATGGAGTCCCTACTGACGAAGCGTCCATTGTTAGGGGTCGGCTAAGGGAGGGGAAGGGTTCGAGGGAGGGGTACGGGACAAAGTGGTGGCGTCTCATCTCCCTCTCCTGCCCCTCCCCCGTGCTGCCCCCCACCCCCTTCCCTAGGTTCCTCCCCGCTCGCGACTGTTCTTCTGGAAGCATAGAGAGGAGGAGCAGCCCACGGGAGAGAAGGGAGCAGAGACACGCGCAGGGTGGAGGTGTGAGAGAGACAGCGGGGGAGAGAGAGTTGGGAGCGGGTGGAGCGTTGGTGAGAGAGAGAGTGAGTGTGGGTGGAGTGAGTGATTGGGCTGGTGAGTGGGGGGGTAAGTGAGTTAGTGAGTGAGTGATTGGGCTGGTGAGTGGGTGGGTGAGTGAGTTAGTGAGTGAGTGATTGGGCTGGTGGGTGAGTGAGTGAGTTAGTGAGTGAGTGATTGGGCTGGTGAGTGGGTGGGTAAGTGAGTGAGTGATTGGGCTGGTGGGTGAGTGAGTGAGTTAGTGAGTGAGTGATTGGGCTGGTGAGTGGGTGGGTGAGTGAGTGAGTTAGTGAGTGAGTGATTGGGCTGGTGAGGGGGTGGGTGAGTTAGTGAATGAGTGAGTGATTGGGCTGGTGAGTAGGTGGGTGAGTGAGTTAGTGAGTGAGTGGTTGGGCTGGTGAGTAGGTGAGTGAGTGAGTTAGTGAGTGAGTGATTGGGCTGGTGAGTGGGTGGGTGAGTGAGTTAGTGAGTGAGTGGTTGGGCTGGTGAGTAGGTGAGTGAGTGAGTAAGTGAGTGAGTGATTGGGCTGGTGAGTAAGTGGGTGAGTGAGTTAGTGAGTGAGTGGGTGGGTGAGTGAGTTAGTGAGTGAGTGATTGGGCTGGTGAGTGGGTGGGTGGGGTGGGTGAGTTAGTGAGTGGGCGATTAGCGCTGGTGAGCGGGTGGATGAATGGGTGGGTTAGCGAGCGAGTGACAGTGCGAGTGAACGGGTGGCTGAGTGAGTGTGATTGGTGGGGGAGCAATCGGTGAGTGACCCCGTGACCCTCTGACCATGAGCGCCGCGGCCGTGACGCGGGGTCCCCAGGGGGTCCCCCGCGCCCCTTCTGCGAGGGGGCACGCAGGGGGGCCCGAAGGGGCCGCAGACCCCGAATCGAACTGCAACTCTGACCCCGAGTCGAACCCGGATCCTAACGCTGCTCGACAAACTGAGATCGCGGTGACACCGTCAACATCATCATCAGCAACATCATCGTCATCGACATCGACATCTTCATCATCGTCGCCTTCCCTGGGCATCTCGGCCACCACGCATGGTTCGCCGGGAACACGGCGCACGCGGCAGCAGCAGATAGAGCCTGCACTGCAGCAGCAGGGGCAGCAGGGGCAGCAGCGTGGACAAGGGCAGCAGCAGCAGATAGAGCCTGCACTGCAGCAGCAGCAACAGGGGCAGCAGCGTGGACAAGGGCAGCAGCAGCAGATGGAGCCTGCACTGCAGCAGCAGGGGCAGCAGCAGGGACACGGCCTGCGGCGGCATCAACTAGGGGAACAGCAGCAAGAGCGGCGTATCCCGGGAGAAGGGCAGCAGCGACTTGGACAAACCCAGCAGCATCAGCATGCGGAGCAGCAGCAGCAGCCGCTAGAAGAGCAGCACGCAGGGCATCAGCTGAAAAATAAGCCGGGAGAATGGCAGAGAGGGCAGCAGCAGCCAGGGCAGCAGCCAGGGCAGCAGCCAGGGCAGCGTGCGGGGCAGCAGCAGGAGCAGCAGCAGGAGCAGCAGCAGGAGAGCTGCGCCCCGCGCTGGAGCCGCGCCGAGTGCGAGCGGCGGCGCGTGCTGCGCGCCTGCGGGGGCCGCTCCCTGCAGGAGAGGGTGCGCGCGCTGCGCGCCGCCGCCTCCGGCACGGCCCGCGGGGCCCCGCGCGCCCGGCACTCGAGCGTGGGCGACTACGACGACGAGGACGACGAGGAGGAGGAGGAGGGTGGCGGTGACGGTGGAGGGTCGAGGTCCGTGGGGGTGGTGAGGAGGCGCCCGCCTCGCAGGTGCCGCCGGGAGCCCGGGCGCCGCGCCTCGGACGCGGGGATCGGTGCGGCGGCCCCCGCCCCGCCCCCCTCGCCCCGCGGGGCCACAGGCGGCCCCCGCGGGGCCCCCGAGGGGCAGCGCGCGGGAGGATGCTCCTCGTTGCCGGGGAGACGCGGCGCCATGGCGACCGTGGCGGAGGGCGAGGCGGCAGGGTCCCTGGCGCGCATTCCGTTCATCGGTGAGGTTATGCAACCCGTTTCACTCTCCCTTCACGCTCCCCTCACTCTCCCTTCACTCTCCCCTTCACTCTCACTTCACTCTCCCCTCACTCTCCCTTCTCTATCCCTTCACCCTCCCCTCACTCTCACTTCACTCTCCCCTCACTCTCCCTTCTCTATCCCTTCACTCTCACTTCACTCTCCCTTCACTCTCCCCTCACTCTCCCTTCTCTATCCCCTCACTCTCCCTTCTCTATCCCCTCACTCTCCCTTCACTCTCACTTCACTCTCCCCTTCACTCTCCCTTCTCTATCCCCTCACTCTCCCTTCACTCCCTTCTCTATCCCTTCACTCTCCCTTCACTTTCCCTTCACTCACTTCGATCAGTGGAAACAAGAAGATGCTCGGTGTAGTCGGCACTTTGCTTCGTTCATTATGTCGTAATTTTTTTTCACTCTCCCTTCACTCTCCCTTCACTCTCCCGACACACCCTTCACTCTCCCTTTTCTCTCCCTCCACTCTCCCTTCACTCTCCCTACCCTCCCTGCCACCCCTCCAGCTCCACACCTCCCTTCCCTTCGCGCTGCCCCTCGCTGCTGCAGGGTCACGTGGTTCACTTCGCGTTTTAGTAAAAAAAATTTGTCGCGGCCACTTGGCGCTCCACGTTTCCACCCCCCGCACATTTCACCCTGCACGGTATCCGTGCCGGGTTTAGCAGAGCAGCGCTGGGGGCTCGAGGCTAGCGGGGGTGAGGTGGGGGGCTCTTCGTGATGTTTGTGAACTCGTCGCTGGGTACGTCCGCGACGTCATCGCAGTTTTGCGCAGAGTAATTAGAGAGGGAGAGGCAGAGCGAGAGCAAGATAGCAATCACCCCCCCGCCCAGACCGTGCTGCGATTTATATCACTGTGTGTGTTGTGTGTATCGTGTGTGTGTCATGTGTGTATGTATCGTGTGTGTATCGTGTGTGTATCGTTTGTGTGTGTCATGTGTGTGTGTGTTGTGTGTGTGTTGTGTGTGTGCGTGTTATATGTGTATGTGTTGTGTGTGTGTCATGTATGTATGTTGTGTGGCGTTTTGTGTCGTGTGTTTGTGTTATGTGTACATTTGGCAGCCAAGGGCTCACTCTGAATCAGGCGAGCGGCATTATCTTTCCATCAGCTGCGTAACGCTGCGTGGAAGCTGGCCTTGCCCCTCGCTCCACACAAAAGCTCCGGGTCTTCTCGGCCACGGTTCATGCCCTTCCCTTCGCTTTGCTTGCGAAACGTGGAGCCCTCTAAAGGAACATCTGCGCCGGTTTGAAACGTTCAGGCTCGCCTGCCTACGGATCTATCCTGGGTTTAACCAGACTGGATTGTGTGAGGAGCTCACAGATCCTTGAGCGATTTGGACGCAGTCCCATCGATGAGCTCCTCCGGCACGCGCGGCTGCGCTGGCTGGGTCACGTAGCCCGCATGGCCCAGCAGCCTCTGTGTGGCCGGATAGAGGGGGCTACATTGGCACGGCACGGGTTATCAACGAGATGAGTTGATGCGGTACAAGGAGGACGTGGAGCTGAGTGGATTTGCCGATGACTGGTCCCAGCGGTGTCAAAGATCGACCTCTGTGGAGGAGGCTCGTGAAGGACGCTGCTACTGGGCAATGGGAAGCAGTCGCCCTCCCAAAACAGCGGAGGGGAGATGAGCGACGCCCACAACAACGAGCGGAGCGCCGGTTGGCTAAAACGCCAAAAGGTTGGCACAGTAGCGGGCACAGCTGGTCCATTATCCAGTCATCTCAGTCAGCCAACCCGTGGCACCTGCTGGGTATGTCCCGTGACCTCCTGCCAGCGAGCCTTCGACACTTCACGTGGCCTTAACGTGCACCTGGCCTGGCAGAGGCGCCCTGGTGATGTCACCGCCACTGAGTGGCGATTGGCGGTTGTTGTTGTTGTGTTATGTGTGTGGGTCGTGTGTGTGTTGTGTATTATATTTGTGTCGAGTGTGTGTGTGTTACGTGTCACGTATGCGCGTAATACATACGTACATCTCGCACAATAATTGTAAAATAATCGGCAACGTTTCGGGCAATGGACCTTCTTCGTAGAACGTAATAATGCAATTTGTAACGCGCGCAATATTTCACGGACCTAAAATGAACCCCAACATATATTCTCTGAACATGGGCAATTGTCCGAAACGTCGCCTGCGGTATGATTATCATTTTAAGGCGACAGTGTCGTTCTTATTGACGAACGTGTTGAGGCTTTCTGTTTTACGGTATTTGTGCTGTTTCGCCAATGCTTCCAGCCCATTAGCTGGTATCACGTAATAATAATAATGTGTTTAAAATAATCACCGCAATTAGCCTCGGTTCGCGAGCAGGAGGAATACACGCCACAAGCCCCGCCTACTCACCACGCGACACGCGTGCCAATGTCATGATCAGATTCCGACCGCCGATAAAGCTCCTGCCCCCCCCTCTCCCCACGGTGTGGGATGGGGGGGGGGGGCTGGAGACTACTCACGACTCAGTTAAACACCAACACGGTGGTGACTCCACCAGCCTCGCCAGGACGGTCCTAGCCAGGCTTATGGCGTCACGGTGGCTAGGAGATGTTAACTACCTCGCCTGGTGTGCAGGAGGTCATCGGTTCGATCCCGACTCTGACCCCTGCTGCTGTATATTTGGAGTTTGCGTTTCTCTCTCATCATCACGGTGGCTAGGAGATGTTAACTACCTCGCCTGGTACGCAGGTTGGTCGGGAGGGGAGAAGGGATTTTCGCAGAAATCTGTGCGTGATCCACCAACCACGCGTTCGCTACTGCCGGTGTTGCTAACGCGTCTGCGCCTTGTCGGACGGAGGGAGACGCGCGCGCCACGGCAGCGGGGGATGGATGCCCCTTCCCCGTGCAGCCTCAGCAGACTGGCCGGGCAAGCGACGATAGCGAGCAGCACCCCGCGAAGGCCGGCACAGGCGCACGAGGGGGCGGGGTGGCCGGCACCGCCCGCCTGTGCCGCCTTTGTCTCCCCCTTGGCGATGTTTAGAGACAGGACCCGGGGGGGGGGGGGGTGCAGCGAGGCGTGGGGGATTTCTGCGCAAAGCCAAAGGCGCGGTCTTCTGCGCTGGCTCGCTCCTGCCACTGTCAGGGGGGTCTCCACTAGTGGGGAAAGACAAAGATCCCCCGTATAGCCTTAACATACTGTAGGGGCAAGTGCTGTTAGCGAGCGCCTATGAAGGCCGGAACGGTACACGAGGGGGTGGGTGGCCAGCACCACGCCCGACCGCCTTTGTCTCCCCAGTGGCGATGTTTACACACCGCACCAGGTACTAATTTGAGGCTGAGTCGACCTAGGGGAGGCCCAGGACCGGTTCACATAATCCTCACTGGTGTTGACCATGCGCGGGAATCGAACCCGGATGGCCGGGTTCAATAGTGCAGCGTAGCGCGCTAACCGCTACACCACCGCTCCCCACTAGCGGGGACCCCCCCCACACACACACATCCCATCCGCCCCCTAGAGTGGTACTTGGCCTACTAATCTTATTTTTGTCAATTCGTTAAAACAACAACTCGCATTGACACCACGTGGTGCAGGCGAGACGGTGGCGGGTGCTGAACAAATGACGTCACGAATGAGGCCGCATGGAGCTCCACAGCCGCGGGTTGGCGACACCCGCCCATGGTGAACTGGACTCCCATGGTAAACTGGACTCCCATGGTAAACTGCAGACTTCCATGGTGAACTGGACTCCCATGGTGAACTGGACTCCCATAGTAAACTGCAGACTTCCATGGTGAACTGGACTCCCATGGTGAACTGGACTCCCATAGTAAACTGCAGACTTCCATGGTGAACTGGACTCCCATGGTGAACTAGACTCCCATGGTAAACTGCAGACTTCCATGGTGAACTGGACTCCCATGGTGAACTGGACTCCCATAGTAAACTGCAGACTTCCATGGTGAACTGGACTCCCATGGTGAACTGGACTCCCATAGTAAACTGGACTTCCATGGTAAACTGGACTCCCATGGTGAACTGAATTCCCATGGTGAACTGGACTCCCATGGTAAACTGAACTCCCATGGTGAACTGGACTCCCATGGTGAACTGAATTCCCATGGTGAACTGGACTCCCATGGTGAACTGGACTCCCATGGTAAACTGACACCCAATGAGAGCAATTTTTTTCTTGAATTTTAAAGCGCCGCACCGCAATCCTCACAGAGCCGCCGCCCGGGTCTCACAGAGGTGGACGCACCGACACTTTACCCCCCAACACCACCACACGGGTGGACACGGGCGGACTCCTGGGCACACATCGAGCGGGGTGGGGGGGGGGGAGACTGAAAAGTAAAAATGTCGCCGCACTGCTGCAGCTGCCGCGCCGGGAGGCGGGAATGGTGAGTGGTGAGGGAGAGGGGGGAGGGTGAGTGGTGAGGGAGGGGGAGGGGGGGAGGGTGAGTGGTGAGGGAGAGGGGGGAGGGTGAGTGGTGAGGAAGGGGGGAGGGTGAGTGGTGAGGGGGGAGGGTGAGTGGTGAGGGAGGGGGAGGGGTTAGTGGTGAGGGGGGGGGTCGTCACGGGCGGGATTGGTGACCGCGAGACTGGGGCTCGAACCCTCGCGTCGCCAACCGCTGCGCCACCGCTCCCCGTGTGAGTGGCGACCTCTGGGGCCACGCGCGCTGTAAGCGGTGGTCACGGACCCCCCCTAAGCCTCTGCTTATCCCCGTGACCCCCCCCCCCCAGGGGACCCCTTATCCTGAACCCCCCCCCGTCACCCCCCTTCCCCCCACGGCGTGGGGGTGCAGGCGCCAGGAAGTGGAGCCTGGGAGCCGGACTGCCCCCACCCTCGCTTCCCAGGGATCGCCTCTCCCTCTCTCCCTCACCGCCCTCACCGCCTCACCACCGAAACCCTCTCTCCCCAAACCGCTTCTCGTTGTTCTTCCTCGCTCCTCACCACTCCAACCTCACCCCTCTGTCGCCATCTTCCTCACCACTCCCTCACCACTCACCCTTCCCCCTCTCCCTCCCTCACCACTCACTCTTCCCCCTCCCTCGCCACTCACCCCCCCCCTCACCACTCACCCATCCCCCCCCCTCACCACTCACCCATCCCCCCCCCTCACCACTCACCCATCCCCCCCCCCCTCACCACTCACCCATCCCCCCCCTTCACCACTCACCCATCCCCCCCCCTTCACCACTCACCCACTCCCCCCCTTACCACTCACCCACCCCCCCTCCTCACCAATCACCCATCCCCCCCCCTTCACCACTCCACCCATCCCCCCCCCTTCACCACTCACCCATCCCCCCCCTTACCACCACCCATCCCCCCCCTCACCACTCCCCCATCCCCCCCTCCTCACTACTCACCCATCCCCCCCTCCTCACCACTCACCCATCCCCCCCTCACCACTCACCCATCCCCCCCTCCTCACCACTCACCCATTCCCCCCCTCCTCCACCACTCACCCATCCCCCCCTCCTCACTACTCACCCATCCCCCCCTCCTCACCACTCACCCATCCCCCCACCTCACCACTCACCCATCCCCCCTCCCACTACCACCCATCCCCCCCCTCACTACTCACCCATCCCCCCCTCACCACTCACCCATCCCCCCCCACCTCACTCCACCCATCCCCCCCCTCACCACTCACCCACCCCCCCTCCTCACCACTCACCCATTCCCCCCCCCACACCACCACCCCACCCCCCCCCACTACTCACCCATCCCCCCCTCCTCACTACCACCCATCCCCCCCTCCTCACCACTCACCCATCCCCCCCCCTCACCACTCACCCATCCCCCCCCCCTCACTACTCACCCACCCCCCCCCTTCACCACCACCCATCCCCCCCCCCCTCACCACTCACCCATCCCCCCCTCCTCACCAACACCCATCCCCCCCCCTTCACCACTCACCCATCCCCCCCCCTTCACCACTCACACCCATCCCCCCCCTACCACTCACCCATCCCCCCCCCTCACCACTCACCCATCCCCCCCCCTCCTCACTACCACACCCATCCCCCCCTCCTCACCACTCACCCCACCCCCCCCCTCACCACCACCCAACCCCCCCTCCCACCACCACACCCATTCCCCCCCCCACCACACACACCACCCCCCCCCTCCCACCACTCCACACCATCCCCCCCCACCTCACCACTCACCCATCCCCCCTCCCACCACCACACACCATCCCCCCCTCCACACTACTCCCCATCCCCCCCCCTCACACTCACCCATCCCCCCCTCACCACTCACACCCATCCCCCCCCCCTCACTACTCACCCATCCCCCCCCCCCCACCACCACCCATCCCCCCCCCCCTCACTACTCACCCATCCCCCCCCCCTCACCACTCACCCATCCCCCCTCCTCACCACCCCACCCACCCCCCCCCCCACTCCCACTACTCACCACCATCCCCCCCCCCTCACCACTCACCCCATTCCCCCCTCCTCAACCACCCACCCCACCCCCCCCTCACCACCACCCACCCCCCCCCCCCTCACTACTCACCCCATCCCCCCCCTCACCACCACCCCATCCCCCCCCCTCACCACTCACCCACCCCCCCCCCTCACTACTCACCCATCCCCCCCTCACCACTCACCCATCCCCCCCTCCACACCACTCACCCATCACCCCATCCCCCCCCCCACCACCACCCATCCCCCCTCCTCACACTCACCCATCCCCCCCCTCACCACTCACCCATCCCCCCCTCACAACTCACCACCAACCCCCCCTCCTCACTACTCACCCATCCCCCCCCCCCTCACACCTCACCCATCCCCCCCCACCACCCACACCCATCCCCCCCTCACAACTCACCCACCCCCCCCCTCACCACTCACCCATCCCCCCCTCCTCACCACCACCCACTCCACCCCCCTCCCACACCACCCCACCCCCCCTCCTCACACTCACCCATCCCCCCCTCCTCACTACCACCCATCCCCCCCTCCTCACCACCACCCATCCCCCCTCCTCACCACTCACCCATCCCCCCCTCCACACTACACACCCACCCCCCCCCTCACCACTCACCCACCCCCCCCACCCCCCCCCAACACTCACCCATCCCCCCCTCCTCACCAATCACCCATCCACCCCCTCACCACCCACCCATCCCCCCCCCCTCACCACCACCCATCCCCACCCTACCACTCACCCATCCCCCCCCCTCACCAACCACCCATCCCCCCCCTCCTCACTACTCACCCATCCCCCCCTCCTCACCCACTCCACCCCACCCCCCCCTCACCACTCACCCATCCCCCCCCCCTCACCACTCACCCATTCCCCCCCTCCTCACCACTCACCCCATCCCCCCCTCCCACTACTCACCACCCACCCCCCCTCCCCACACCCACCATCCCCCCCACCTCACCACCACCACCCACCCCCCCCTCCTCACACTCACCCATCCCCCCCCTCACACCACCCCATCCCCCCCCACACCACCACCCATCCCCCCCCCTCACAACCCACCCATCCCCCCCCCACCCTCACCCACCACCCCCCCCCCACCCACTACCACCCATCCCCCCCCTCCTCACCACCACACCCATCCCCCCCCCACCACCACACCCATCCCCCCCTCCCACTACTCACCCATCCCCCCCACACCACCCACCCATTCCCCCCCCCACCACTCACCCATCCCCCCCCCCACCACCACCACCCACCCCCCCCTCCCCAACTCACCCACCCCCCCCCCCCACCACTCACCCACCCCCCCCCACCACCCACCCACCCCACCCCCTCCACACCACCCATCCCCACCCCCACCACCACCCATCCCCCCCCCTCACCACTCACCCATCCCCCCCCTCACCCACCACCCACCCCCCACCCCCCCCTCCCCACCCACCCACCATCCCCCCCCCTCACCACTCCCAACCCCCCCCTCACCACTCACCCATCCCCCCCCACCACCCACCACCCCCCCTCCTCACTACTCCACCCATCCCCACCCTCACCACTCACCCATCCCCCCCCTCACCACTCACCCCATCCCCCCACACCCACTACTCACCCATCCCCCCCCTCACCACACCCATCCCCCCCCCCTCACCACTCACACCATACCCCCACCTCACTACCACCCATCCCCCCCTCACCACTCACCCATCCCCCCACCTCACCACTCACCCATCCCCCCCCCTCACCACTCACCCATTCCCCCCTCCTCACCACTCACCCATCCCCCCCCTCACCACTCACCCATCCCCCCCCCTCACCACTCACCCATTCCCCCCTCCTCACCACTCACCCATCCCCCCCCCTCACCCATCCCCCCCTCCTCACTACTCACCCCATCCCCCCCTCCTCACCACTCACCCATCCCCCCCCTCACCACTCACCATCCCCCCCCTCACCACTCACCCATCCCCCCTCCCTCACCACTCACCCATCCCCCCCTCTCACCACTCACCCATCCCCCCCCTCACCACTCACCCATCCCCCCCTCCTCACTACTCACCCATCCCCCCCCTCACCACTCACCCATCCCCCCTCCTCACCACTCACCCATCCCCCCCGCCTCACACTCACCCCATCCCCCCCCTCACCACTCACCCATTCCCCCTCCTCACCACTCACCCATCCCCCCCTCACCACTCACCCATCCCCCCTCCTCACCACTCACCCATCCCCCCCCTCACCACTCACCCATCCCCCCCCCTCAACCACTCACCCATTCCCCCCTCCTCACCACTCACCCCCATCCCCCCCCTCACCACTCACCCATCCCCCCCTCCTCACTACTCAACGCCTTCCCCCCCTCCTCTCTACTCACCCATCCCCCCCCTCACCTCTCACCCTTCCCCCCCCTCACCACTCACCCATCCCCCCCCCTCAC
>NC_136137.1:11028008-11173434 GCF_965212315.1 Lampetra planeri | reverse complement strand
CCTCCCACCCTCAACCCCCCACTCACCACCCCCCTGACAATGCCCCCCCCCCCTCACAATGCCCCCCCCACTCACCCCCTCTCACCCCACGCCCCTCCCTCACCACCCCCTCACCCCTCCCTCACCCCCCTCACCCCCACACCCCCTCTCTCTCTCACGCCCTCAACCCCTCCCTCACCCCCCACACCCCCTCCCTCGCCACCCCCACCCCTCTCCCATCAACTCCACATCTCTGGTGGATCAACATTTACACGAAGCACGATCGTCCACGTGGTGACACGGGGACCGCATTCGGCAACGTGTCGTGGTCGAGGGTCGCTTCTGCTTTTGGCATCAGGAAACGAAGTTCGTCACCCACCTCCAAATCAAAGATTCGGCCGCAGAAATGAAAACGGAAAAATGCCCCCCCCCCCCCCAATCAAAGATGAGTCGGCGGGGTCAACGTTTCGCGTCCGATACCCCCCCTCCTTGGCAGTTTAACACCTATGGCTCTGGCGACCAATATCATCCATAATAGAGGTCTTGTTGGGGTTAGATCGCCTGATGAAGCGAGTTGTGATTACTGGCGAAACGCCACGGTACTCAGTAAATGTTGTGGCTTGGCTCTCCAACACACCACCGGTTAGTGCTGTACCAGTGACGCGTTGGCTCGTTCTGTTTACGTGACCCCCTCCCCCCTCCCGTTCGAGCGTCTCGAGCACTTATCGCGTTTCGCATCGCAGTTGGAGCAATTCCCCGTGAGGGAAAGACGGCGCTCACTTAGTCCACTGCACGGCTAACATCGGGGGCACGAGCCGAAAACTGCCTCCCCCTTCCTCTCCCTCTCCGTCTCCGCCTCTCTCTCTCTCGACATCATGAGCCACGCGGTGCCAGCCACCACCCCCCACCAACGCCGCTGCCCTCACGGTTCTCCGCTCCTTTCGCTAAGAGTAGCCCACGGTTCGAAGCGAGCGGCCGCCCTGGTTATCATTCCTGCGGTGGCGTACACAACAGTGTACACCCCACACAGGCGCCGTCCGCTCCACTCGCGGTGGACGTTAAAGACCCCCCCCCCCCCCCATGCCGCGCCCCCACCCCCTGTACCGCCGGAACATTTTAAAAATTACCCCCACCAGCAAATCACCAGCGATTAGCGCGGTTGGCTACGTACGGCGCGAAGGAAGTTCAACGTGCACGCCCAATTTGGGATCACACAGCAGCAGCGGGAGCAGCAAGCATCGCCCCCCCCCCCCTCCTACGGTCAACAGGTGGCAGGATCCTCCTGAGAACAGGAGTCTTGAGACTCGCCGGGGCTTCCTGGCTAAACCAATCAGCAGGGAGACGTGAATGTGTTGGCGTCAGCCCTTGTCACAGTCCAGCCCCATCACGAGGCCCATGACGAACTCCGTCATTAGCCCCGTCCTGGTTACCGTACAGGGTGCTTCAACAAAGTGTTCACACTCGCACGGGACTATCGTTTTTTGTGGAACATGAACGGGGATATTAGGCTGTGACACGATAAACACATTCCTGCGGAGGGAGCTGGTAGGAACATTGGGTTGCTCGGCGGCGTGGTGTATTCCGTACATATGCCCGACTGTGAGGGCGGGCACAAGCCGGCGTGAGTAGGTTAAACGTTGAGTTTTATAAGGGCACCACGGGGTGACCACCCCCTTCCCACCCAGCCCCACCCCTCCCACCCCCCACCCAGCCCCACCCTCCCCACTCAGCCCCTCCCCACCCTCCCCACCATGCCCCTCCCCACCCTCCCCACCCAGCCCCACCCCTCCCACCCCCCACCCAGCCTCACCCTCCCCACCCAGCCCCTCCCCACGCTCCCCACCAAGCCCCTCCCCACCCTCCCCACCCAGCCCCTCCCCACCCTCCCCCTCCCCACCCTCCCCTCCCCACCCTCCCCCACCCAGCCCCACCCTCCCCAACCAGCCTCTCCCTCCCCACCCAGCCGCTCCCTGCACGACGGACACAATAATCCCCTGTGGGCTGGTGTAACCTTGAGGTTCCTACCAGTACAAGTGCAATGTTAATAGCGTCAACAAGTCCCCGGGTCTCCAACTTGTTCGCCGTCATCGTCAACGCCGACGCCGGGAATCTTCTCCAGGCGGTTTCTCCAGAGCCCGGATGCAGCACATTGGTCGCGGTATTGTTGCAAATTCTCCAGAAGCGATAAAAAAGCATTTTTTAATCAAGCACCTCGAGTATCGCCAGGCCCATCACGCAGTGCGTGACCACGGGATCGGAATGCCGTGGTGAGCGCTGCTTCACGAACTCTCTCCGTCTGCTGAAGCTCTCTCGCCGTGGCCAGCAGCAGCAGCATAAGCAGCAGCATCAGAAGTAGCATCAGCGCAGTAGCAGCATCAGAAGTAGCATTAGCAGCAGTAGCAGCATCAGCAGCATCAGCAGCAGCATCAGCAGCAGCCTCATCAGCAGCATCATCAGCATCATCAGCAGCAGCAGTATCAGAAGTAGCATCAGCAGCAGTAGCAGCATCAGCAGCATCAGCAGCAGTAGCAGCATCAGCAGCAGCCTCATCAGCATCATCAGCAGCAGCAGCTGCAGCATCATCAGCAGAAGCAGCATCAGCAGCGGCAGATCTCGACATTGGCATCGATAGCTCGTGAACCACGTGGCAGCTGCTGCTGCTGGTGTTGGTGGTGCTGAGGCTGCTGCTGATGCTGATGGTGGTGGTGCTGATGATGCTGCTGGTGGTGGTGTTGATGATGCTGCTGGTGATGCTGCTGCTGGTGGTGCTGCTGCTGCTGGTGCTGCCACCATTCGCAAGGATGGAACAGAATTAGAGAGAAAGAAGGAATTATTCAGAGAGAGATAATTAATCAGAGAACGATTTAGGCAGATAATGATTCAGATAATGAGTCAGAGAATGATTCAGAGAAAGAGAATGATTGAGAGAGAGAACGATTCAGAAAGAGAGAATGAGTCAGAGAGAGAATGATTCAGAGGCATAGGGAATGGGTGGAATCCTTCTGCAAGAATCGCGTTTGATCCCAGAGGAGTTGGCTCACCCCTTCCTGCTCACCCCACCCCCTCTTCCTCCCCCCCCGTCCCGGCCGCCTTTGTCTCCCCAGACGAGCCGGTGAGCCCCAGTGTGGACTACGGCGCCGGCATCTCGGCCGTGGAGGTCTTCACGAGCAGCCACGAGCCGCCCCACGGTGAGGGGGTGGGGGGGGGGGTGCAGGGAGCAGTGGGTGGGGGGGTGCAGGGGGGAGTGGGGGGGTGCAGGGGGTGGGTGTGGAGATCACCGCGTGGGCTGCTGTGGGGTGAGGGGGGGTGCCGCTAGCAAGGCCACGAAGGCCGACACCCACTGGCCCACAACAAAGACGAAGATCCGCGTCTCGTCTTTGACAGATCGTGAGGGCACGCGCTGCTGTTAGCGAGCGCCACCTATGAAGGCCGCCACAGCGCACGAGGGCGTGGGTGGCCAGCACCACCACCACACCTGGCCGCCTTTGTCTCCCATTTACCAACACATATGTTGAACTTCTACCGTACATCCGGGGGAAGGACAGCAAACTGAACACAAAAAATAAGTTATTTATTTTAGGCTGCGTCGACCTAGGCGATGTCCAGAACCGGTTCACACATTTTTTCTAATCTTTATTTGGTCATGAGCGCGGCGCTGACCACTGCACAAAGACTCCCCACGCGCTCCCCACACAAAGACAAAGATCCCCCGTATAGCCTTAGCAGACTGTTGGGGCAAGTGCCGTTAGCGAGCACTATGAAGGCCGGCACGGCACACGAGGGGGTGGGTGGCCACATTTGTTCCCCAAGTAGCGATATTTACACACCGCACCAGGTACTCAATTGAGGCTGAGTCGACCTAGGGGAGCCCCAGGACCGGTTCAAATAATCGTCACCGGTGTTGGCCGTGAGCGGGAATCGAACTCGTGTTGTTGACATACACACGCAGACACACACACATAGACACACACACATAGACACACACACATAGACACACACACATAGACACAGACAAAGATCCCCCGTATAGCCTTAACATACTGTAGGGGCAAGTGCTGTTAGCGAGCACCTATGAAGGCCGGAACAGTACACGAGGGGGTGGGTGGCCAGCACCACGCCCGACCGCCTTTGTCTCCCCAGTGGCGATGTTTACACGCCGCACCAGGTACTCATTTAAGGCTGAGTCGACCTAGGGGAGGCCCAGGACCGGTTCAGATAATCGTCACTGGTGTTAGCCGTGAGCGGGAATCGAACCCGGGTCGCCAGGTTCATAGCGCAGCGCGCTAACCGCTACACTACCGCTCCCCACACACACACACAGACACACACACAGACACACACACACAGACACACACACAGACCCACACACAGACACACACACAGACACACACACATAGACACACACACATAGACACACACGCACAGACACACACACAGACACACACACAGACACACACACAGACCCACACACAGACACACACACGCACTCTCAGTGAACTAACACCGCCTCCATCTCCATGGTGATGCAGGGAGAGCCTCCTCCGTCTCCGTGGAAACGGCGCGTCGCCTTGACGACAGGTACCCGGGTGTGTGGGGGGCCCCGTGTGCTCCTGGGGCTGAGCGCTTGGTGGGGTGTGTGGTGGGGTGGGGTGCGTGGTGGGGTGGGGTGCGTGGTGGGGTGGGGTGCGTGGTGGGGTGGGGTGCGTGGTGGGGTGGGGTGGGGTGCGTGGTGTGGTGGGGTGGGGTGCGTGGTGTGGTGGGGTGGGGTGCGTGGTGGGGTGGGGTGCGTGGTGTGGTGGAGTGGGGTGCGTGGTGTGGTGGGGTGGGGTGCGTGGTGTGGTGGGGTGCGTGGTGTGGTGGGGTGGGGTGCGTGGTGTGGTGGGGTGGGGTGTGGTGGGGTGGGGTGCGTGGTGTGGTGGGGTGGGGTGCGTGGTGTGGTGGAGTGCGTGGTGTGGTGGGGTGTGTGGTGTGGTGGGGTAAGGTGCGTGGTGTGGTGGGGTGGGGTGCGTGGTGTGGTGGGGTGCGTGGTGTGGTGGGGTGGGGTGCGTGGTGTGGTGGGGTGGGGTGCGTGGTGTCGTGTGGTGGGGTTCGTGGTGGGGTGTGTGGTGGGGTGGGGTGCGTGGTGTGGTGGGGTGGGGTGCGTGGTGTGGTGGGGTGGGGTGCGTGGTGTGGTGGGGTGGGGTGCGTGGTGTGGTGGGGTGGGGTGCGTGGTGTGGTGGGGTGGGGTGCGTGGTGTGGTGGGGTGGGGTGCGTGGTGTGGTGTGGTGGGTGCGAGGTGTGGTGGGGTTCGTGGTGGGGTGTGTGGTGGGGTGCGTGGTGTGGGTGGGGTGGGGTGCGTGGGGTGGTGGGGTGGGGTGCGTGGTGTGGTGGGGTGGGGTTCGTGGTGTGGTGGGGTGGGGTGCGTGGTGTGGTGGGGTGGGGTGCGTGGTGTGGTGGGGTGTGTGGTGTGGTGGGGTGGGGTGTGTGGTGTGGTGGGGTGTGTGGTGTGGTGGGGTGGGGTGCGCGGTGTGGTGGGGTGGGGGGCGTGGTGTGGTGGGGTGGGGTGCGTGGTGTGGTGGGGTGGCGTGTGTGGTGTGGTGGGGTGGGGTGCGTGGTGTGGTGGCGTGGGGTGCGTGGTGTGGTGGGGTGGGGTGCGTGGTGTGGTGGGGTGGGGTGTGTGGTGTGGTGGGGTGGGGTGCGTGGTGTGGTGGGGTGGGGTGCGTGGTGTGGTGGGGTGGGGTGTGTGGTGTGGAGGGGTGGGGTGTGTGGTGTGGTGGGGTGGGGTGCGTGGTGGGGTGGGGTGCGTGGTGTGGTGGGGTGTGTGTTGTGGTGGGGTGGGGTGCGTGGTGTGGTGGGGTGGGGTGCGTGGTGTGGTGGGGTGGTGTGCGTGGTGTGGTGGGGTGGGGTGTGTGGTGTGGTGGGGTGGGGTGCATGGTGTGGTGTAGTGGGGTGGGGTGTGTGGTGTGGTGGGGTGGGGTGTGTGGTGTGGTGGGGTGGGGTGCGTGGTGTGGTGGGGTGGGGTACGTGGTGTGGTGGGGTGGGGTGTGTGGTGTGGTGGGGTGGGGTGTGTGGTGTGGTGGGGTGCGTGGTGTGGTGGGGTGCGTGGTGTGGTGGGGTGCGTGGTGTGGTGGGGTGCGTGGTGGGGTGGGGTGTGTGGTGTGGTGCGTGGTGTGGTGGTGTGCGTGGTGTGGTGGGGTGCGTGGTGTGGTGGGGTGCGTGGTGGGGTGGGGTGCGTGGTGGGGTGGGGTGCGTGGTGTGGTGGGGTGCATGGTGGGGTGGGGTGCGTGGTGGGGTGCGTGGTGGGGTGGGGTGCGTGGTGTGGTGGGGTACGTGGTGTGGTGGGGTGTGTGGTGTGGTGGGGTACGTGGTGTGGTGTGGTGGGGTGGGGTGGGGTGCGTGGTGTGGTGGGGTGGGGTGCGTGGTGTGGTGGGGTGGGGTGTGTGGTGAGGTGGGGTGGGGTGCGTGGTGTGGTGGGGTGGGGTGTGTGGTGTGGTGAGGTGGGGTGTGTGGTGTGGTGGAGTGGAGTGCGTGGTGGGGTGGGGTGCGTGTTGTGCTGGAGTGGGGTGTGTGGTGTGGTGGGGTGGGGTGCGTGGTGTGGTGGGGTGGGTGCGTGGTGTGGTGGGGTGGGGTGCGTGGTGTGGTGGGGTGGGGTGTGTGGTGTGGTGGGGTGGGGTGCGTGGTGTGGTGGGGTGGGGTGCGTGGTGTGGTGGGGTGGGGTGTGTGGTGGGGTGGGGTGTGTGGTGTGGTGGGGTGGGGAGCGTGGTGTGGTGGGGTGCGTGGTGGGGTGGGGTGCGTGGTGGGGTGGGGTGTGTGGTGTGGTAGGGTGCGTGGTGGGGTGCGTGGTGGGGTGCGTGGTGTGGTGGGGTGGGGTGCGTGGTGTGGTGGGGTGCGTGGTGGGGTGGGGTGTGTGGTGTGGTGGGTTGTGTGGTGTGGTGGGGTGCGTGGGGTGGTGGGGTGCGTGGTCGGGTGGGCTGCGTGGTGGGGTGGTATGCGTGGTGTGGTGGAGTGCGTGGTGGGGTGGGGTGTGTGGTGTGGTGGGGTGCATGGTGGGGTGGGGTGTGTGGTGTGATGCGTGGTGGGGTGTGTGGTGGGGTGGGGTGCGTGGTGTGGTGGGGTGCGTGGTGGGGTTGGGTGCGTGGTGGGGTGGGGTGCGTGGTGTGGTGGGGTGCATTGTGGGGTGGGGTGTGTGGTGTGATGCGTGGTGTGGTGGGGTGCGTGGTGGGGTGGGGTGCGTGGTGTGGTGGGGTGCATGGTGGGGTGGGGTGCGTGGTGGGGTGGGGTGCTTGGTGGGGTGGTGTGCGTGGTGTGGTGGTGTGTGTGCTGTGGTGGGTGTGTGGTGGGGTGCGTGGTGGGGTGCGTGGTGTGGTGGAGTGTGTGCTGTGGTGGGGTGCGTGGTGGGGTGCGTGGTGTGGTGGGGTGCGTGGTGGGGTGGGGTGTGTGGTGTGGTGCGTGGTGTGGTGTGGTGCGTGGAGGGGTGGGGTGCGTGGTGAGGTGAGGTGCGTGGTGTGGTGGGGTTCGTGGTGGGGTGGGGTGTGTGGTGTGGTGGGGTGTGGTGTGTGGTGGGGTGGGGTGTGGTGCGTGGAAGGGGGGGTTTGTGGTGGGTGGGTGCGTGGTGGGGTGGGGTGTGTGGTGGGGTGGGCTGTGTGGTGGGGTGTAGTGTGTGGTGGGGGGTGGTGGGGTGGGGAGCGTGGTGTGGTGGGGTGCGTGGTGTGAGAGGGGGTTCGTGGTGTGGGGGAGTGCGTTGTGTGGTGGGGTGCGTGGTGGGGTGGGGTGCGTGGTGGGGTGCGTGGTGGGGTGGGGTGTGTGGTGTGGTGGGGTGCGTGGTGTGGTGGGGTGTGTGGTTTGGTTCGTGGTGGGGTGGGGTTCGTGGTGGGGTGGGGTCCGTGGTGTGGTGGGGTGCATGGTGGGGTGGTTGGCGTGGTTCGGTGGGGTGGGGTGTGTGGTGGGGTGGGGTGTGTGGTGGGGTGTGTGGTGGGGTGGGGTGCGTGGTGGGGTGTGTGGTGGGGTGGGGTGTGTGGTGTGGTGTGGTGGGGTGCGTGGTGTGGTGGGGTGTGTGGTGTGGTGGAGTGCGTGGTGTGGTGGGGTGTGTGGTGGGGTGCGTGGTGTGGTGTGGTGGGGTGCGTGGTGTGGTGGGGTGCATGGTGGGGTGGGGTGTGTGGTGTGGTGGGGTGCGTGGTGTGGTGGGGTGCGTGGTGGGATGGGGTGCGTGGTGGGGTGGGGTGCGTGGTGTGGTGGGGTGCGTTGTGGGGTGTGTGGTGTGGTGGGGTGCGTGGTGTGGTGGGGTGCATGGTGGGGTTGGGTGTGTGGTGGGGTGGGGTGCGTGGTGGGTTGGGGTGCGTGGTGGGGTGGGGTGCGTGGTGTGGTGGGGTGCGTGGTGGGGTGGGGTGCGTGGTGGGGTGGGGTGCATGGTGGGGTGTGGTGTGTGGTGTGGTGCGTGGTGTGGTGGGGTGCGTGGTGGGGTGGGGTGCGTGGTGCGGTGGGGTGCGTGGTGAGGTGGGGTTCGTGGTGTGGTGGGGTTCGTGGTGGGGTGGAGTGTGTGGTGTGGTGGGGTGTGTGGTGTGGTGGATGTGTGGTGTGGTGGGGTGTGGTGTGTGGTGGGGTGGGGTGTGGTGCGTTGAAGGGGGGGTTTGTGGTGGGGTGCGTGGTGTGGTGGGGTGCATGGTGGGGTGGAGTGTGTGGTGTGGTGCGTGGTGTGGTGGGGTGCGTGGTGGGGTGGGGTGCGTGGTGAGGTGGGGTGCGTGGTGTGGTGGGGTTCGTGGTGGGGTGGAGTGTGTGGTGTGGTGGGGTGTGTGGTGTGGTGGATGTGTGGTGTGGTGGGGTGTGGTGTGTGGTGGGGTGGGGTGTGGTGCGTGGAAGGGGGGGTTTGTGGTGGGGTGCGTGGTGGGGTGGGGTGTGTGGTGAGGTGGGGTGGGTGATGGGGTGTAGTGTGTGGTGGGGGGTGGTGGGGTGGGGAGCGTGGTGTGGTGGGGTGCGTGGTGCGATCGTGGTGTGTTTGGGTTTGTGGTGTGAGTGGGGTTCGTGGTGTGAGGGAGTGCGTGGTGTGGTGATGTGTTGGTGGTGTGTTGGTGGTGTGGTGGTGTGGTTAAAATTGGTGGTGTTGTGGTGCACGTGATGCGGTGAGATTTTGTGGTGGTGGTGGTGGTGGTAGTGCTGATTGTGCTGATGATGATACTGATGGTGCTGATGATGCTGATGATGATGCTGATGATGAAACTGATGATGATACTGATGGTGCTGATGGTGCTGATGATGGTGCTGATGATGATACTGATGATGATACTGACGGTGCTGATGGTGCTGATGATGATACTGATGGTGCTAATGGTGCTGGTGGTAGTGCTGATTGTGCTGATGATGATACTGATGGTGCTGATGGTGCTGATGATGCTGATGATGATGCTAATGATGATCCTGATGGTGCTGATGGTGCTGATGATGGTGCTGATGATGATACTGATGATGATACTGATGGTGCTGATGGTGCTGATGATGGTGCTGATGATGATGCTGATGATGATACTGATGGTGCTGATGATTCGATTCAAGATCCCATTGCGTTGTCTAATCTCGTTTTGGTTACGTGGATGTGGTTGTGATTGTTGCGGTGATTGTTGAAGTTGTAGCTGTGTGGCTGTGTAGCTGTGTGGTTGGGTGGTTGTGTGTTTGTGTGGCTGTGTGGTTGGTTGTGTGGCTGTGTGGCTGTGTGGTTTTGTGTTTGTGTAGCTGTGTGGCTGTGTTGTTGTGTGGCTGTGTGACTGTGTAATTGTGTGTTTGTGTGTTTGTGTGGCTGTGTGGTTGTGTGGTTGTTTGTTTGTGTGGTTGTGTGTTTGTGTGGTTGTGTTTGTGTGACTGTGTGGCTGTGTGGTTGTGTGGTTGTGTGGCTGTGTGTTTGTGTGGTTGTGTGGCTGTGTGGTTGTGTGACTGTGTGGCTGTGTGGTTGTGTGGCTGTGTGGTTGTGTGGTTATGTGACTGTGTGATTGTGTGGTTGTGTGGCTGTGTGGTTGTGTGGCTGTGTGGCTGTGTGGTTGTGTGTTTGTGTGGCTGTGTGTTTGTGTGGTTGTGTGTTTGTGTGGCTGTTTGGTTGTGTTGCTGTGTGTTTGTGTGGTTGTGTGGTTGTGTGGCTGTGTGGTTGTGTGGTTGTGTGACTGTGTGGTTGTGTGGCTGTGTGGCTGTGTGGCAGTGTAGTTGTGTGACTGTGTGGTTGTGTGTTGTGTGTTTGTGTGGTTGTGTGGCTGTGTGGTTGTGTGGCTGTGTGGTTGTGTGGCTGTGTGGTTGTGTGGCTGTGTGTTTGTGTGGTTGTGTGGTTGTGTGGCTGTGTGGTTGAGTGGTTGTGTGTTTGTGTGGTTGTGTGTTTGTGTGGCTGTGTGTTTGTGTGGTTGTGTGGTTGTGTGGCTGTGTGGCTGTGTGGTTCTCTGGCTGTGTGTTTGTGTGGTTGTCTGGCTGTGTGGTTGAGTGGTTGTGTTTGTGTGGTTGTGTTTGTGTGGTTGTGTGGCTGTGTGACTGTGTGACTGTGTGTTTGTGTGGTTGTGTGTTTGTGTGGCTGTGTGGTTGTGTGGTTGTGTGTTTGTGTGTTTGTGTGGTTGTGTTTGTGTTGCTGTGTGGCTGTGTGTTTGTGTGGCTGTGTGGCTGTGTGTCTGTGTGGCTGTGTGGTTGTGTGGTTGTGTGTTTGTGTGGCTGTGTGTTTGTGTGGCTGTGTGTTTGTGTGGTTGTGTGTTTGTGTGGCTGTGTGTTTGTGTGGTTGTGTGTTGTGTGTTTGTGTGTTTGTGTGGTTGTGTGTTTGTGTGGCTGTGTGGCTGTGTGGTTGTGTGGTTGTGTGTTTGTGTGGTTGTGTGGTTGTGTGGCTGTGTGGTTGTGTGGCTGTGTGGTTGTGTTTGTGTGGTTGTGTTTGTGTGGTTGTGTGGCTGTGTGGTTGTGTGTTTGTGTGGTTGTGTGTTTGAGTGGTTGTGTGGCTGTGTGGTTGTGTGGTTGTGTTTGTGTGGCTGTGTGGTTCTCTGGCTGTGTGGCTGTGTGTTTGTTTGGCTGTGTGGTTGTGTGGTTGTGTGTTTGTGTGGTTGTGTGGTTGTGTGGTTGTGTGGTTGTGTGGCTGTGTGTTTGTGTGGTTGTGTGTTTGTGTGGTTGTGTTTGTGTGGTTGTGTTTGTGTGGTTGTGTGTTTGTGTAGTTGTGTGTTTGTGTGTTTGTTTGGTTGTGTGGCTGTGTGGTTGTGTTTGTGTAGTTGTGTGGTTGTGTGGCTGTGTGGTTGTATGTCTGTGTGGCTGTGTGGTTGTGTGGTTGTGTGGCTGTGTGGTTGTGTGACTGTGTGTTTGTGTGGCTGTGTGGTTGTGTGGCTGTGTGGTTGTGTGGTTGTGTGGTTGAGTGGCTGTGTGGTTGTGTGTCTGTGTGGTTGTGTGGTTCTCTGGCTGTGTGGTTGTGTGGCTGTGTGGCTGTGTGGTTGTGTGGCTGTGTGTTTGTGTGGCTGTGTGTTTGTGTGGCTGTGTGACTGTGTCTGTGTGTCTGTGTGTTTGTGTGGTTGTATGGTTGTGTGTTTGTGTGGTTGTGTGTTTGTGCGGTTGCGTGTTTGTGTGTTTGTGTGGCTGTGTGGTTGTGTGGCTGTCTGGCTGTGTGGCAGTGTGATTGTGTGGTTGTGTGGCTGTGTGGCTGTGTGGTTATGTAGCTGTGTGGAAGTGTGGTTGTGTGACTGTGTGGTTGTGTGTTTGCGTGTTTGTGTGGTTGTGTGATTGTGTGGCTGTGTGGTTGTGTGGACGTGTGGTTTGTGTGGTTGTGTGGCTGTGTGGCTGTGCGGCTGTGTGTTTGTGTGGTTGTGTGGCTGTGTGGCTGTGTGTTTGTGTAGTTGTGTTGCTGTGTGGTTGTGTGGCTGTGTGGTTGTGTGGTTTGTGTGGCTGTGTGGTTGTGTGGCTGTGTGGTTGTGTGGTTGTGTGGTTGTGTGGCGGTGTGGTTGTGTGGTTGTGTGGCTGTGTGACTGTGTGGTTGTGTGGCTGTGTGGCAGTGGGGTTGTGTGACTGTGTGGTTGTGTGTTTGCGTGTTTGTGTGGTTGTGTGGTTGTGTGGTTGTGTGGCTGTGTGGTTGTGTGGCTGTGTGGTTGTGTGGTTGTGTGTGTGTGTGGTTGTGTGGCTGTGTGGTTGTGTGTCTGTGTGGCTGTGTGGCTGTGTGGTTGTGTGGTTGTCTGGCTGTGTGGTTGTGTGGTTGTGTGGCTGCGTGTTTGTGTGGTTGTGTGGCTGTGTGGCTGTGTGGTTGTGTGGTTGTGTGTTTGTGTGGCTGTGTGGCTGTGTGGTTGTGTGGTTGTGTGTTTGTGTGGTTGTGTGGCTGTGTGGTTGTGTGGTTGTGTGTCTGTGTGTCTGAGTGGCTGTGTGGCTGTGTGGCTGTGTGGCTGTGTGTTTGTGTGGCTGTGTGGTTGTGTGTTTGTGTGGTTGTGTGGCTGTGTGGTTGTGTGTCTGTGTGGCTGTGTCGTTGTGTGGTTGTGTGGCTGTGTGGCTGTGTGGTTGTCTGGCTGTGTGGTTGTGTGGCTGTGTGGCTGTGTGGTTGTGTGGTTGTGTGTTTGTGTGGTTGTGTGGCTGTGTGGCTGTGTGTCTGTGTGGCTGTGTGTTTGTGTGGTTGTGTAGCTGTGTGGTTGTGTGGTTGTGTGTTTGTATGGTTGTGTGGCTGTGTGGTTGTGTGTCTGTGTGGCTGTGTGGTTGTGTGGTTGTGTGGCTGTGTGGCTGTGTGGCTGTGTGCTTGTCTGGCTGTGTGGTTGTGTGGCTGTGTGGCTGTGTGGCTGTCTGGCTGTGTGGTTGTGTGGTTGTGTGGTTGTGTGTTTGTGTGGTTGTGTGGCTGTGTGGCTGTGTGTTTGTGTGGTTGTGTGGCTGTGTGGTTGTGTGGTTGTGTGGCTGTGTGGCTGTGTGGTTGTGTGGTTGTGTGGCTGTGTGTTTGTGTGGCTGTGTGGTTGTGTGTTTGTGTGGTTGTGTGGCTGTGTGGTTGTGTGTCTGTGTGGCTGTGTGGTTGTGTGGTTGTGTGGCTGTGTGGTTGTCTGGCTGTGTGGTTGTGTGGCTGTGTGGCTGTGTGGCTGTGTGGCTGTCTGGCTGTGTGGTTGTGTGGCTGTGTGTTTGTGTGGTTGTGCTGATCCAATCTCTTCTGTTTGCAGGAACTTAACCTCTGCAGTAGAACGACTACATGAGGTGAGTGCGGTGAGTGTAGTAAGTGTGGTGAGTGTGACGAGTGTGTGTGGTGAGTGTGTGTGGTGAGTGTGTGTGTGTAGTGAGTTGGTTATCTCACTCTGTGACCCACACGTGGGGTTTAGCGGTTAGCGATGCTCTGAACCCATTGACCCGAGTTCGCTTCCCGCTCACGGCCAACATCAGTGACGATTATCTAAACCGGTTCCGGGCCTCCCCTAGGTCGACTCAGCTTCAAATAAGTAGCTGATGCGGTGTGTAAACATCGCCACTGGGGAGACAAAGGCGGTCAGGCGTGGTGCTGGCCACCCACCCCCTCGTGTGCCGTGCCGGCCTTCATCGGTGCTCGCTAACGGCACTTGCCCCAACAGTCTGCTAAGGCTATACGGGGGATCTTTGTCTTTGTGTGGGGAGCGCGTGGGAGGTGATGGAGCCGCAAGTCGCCCTGCGGAGCGCGAGGGACGACTCAAGTACTGCGAGCTAAAGAGCGATCACGTGGGTGACTCACTCACCACACTCACTTACACACACCAACACACACTCACCACACTCACCACAACACACTCACCACACTCACCACAACACACTCACCACACTCACCATCACACACTCACCACGCACTCACCACACTCACCACCACACACTCACCACGCACTCACCACACTCACCACACTCCCCACCACACACTCACCACACTCACCACAACACACTCACCACACTCACCACCACACTCTCACCACACACTCACCACAAACTCACCACCACACACTCACCACACTCACCACCACACACTCACCACACTCACCACACACCAAACATTTACCACGCTGACCACCACTAGACACTTACCACCACACCAAACTCACCATGGACACTCACCCAGAGCCTCACCACACACACCATTCTCACTACATACACTCACTAAGTGGCGGTGACGTCACCACGGCACCTGTGCCAGGCCAGGTGCACTTTGAGGCCGCGTGAATTGTCGAAGGCTCGCTGCTGACAGGAGGTCACGGTACAGACCCAGTAGGTGCCATGTAATGGCTATCTTAGATGACTAGCCCATGCATCAGCTGTGCCAACTTTCTGCGTTTTAGCTGCCTGGTGCTCAGCTCGTTGTTGTGAACGTCGCTCCTCTGCCCTGCGTTGTTTTTGGAGCCAGCTGCCTCCCACTGCTGGTACCGGTCTTCGACACATCCACCGAGCCCCACATTCTCCTCTGCCACGCCCATCTCGCCCCCTCTGTCCGGCCAAACAGAAGCTGCTAGGGCAGGCGGTGGCTGGGCACGCGGGCTACGTGACCCAGTCAACGCAGCCTCGCCTGCCGGAGGAGCTCACCGATAGGAATGTGTCCAGATCTTTCAGGGATTTGTGAGCTCATCACACAATCAAGCCTGCTGGTTAAACCCAGGATGAATCGTAGGCAGGCCAGGGTGAATGTCTCTATCCGGTGCAGATATTCCATTAGGGGGGTTGCACGTTTCACGAGCATAAAGGCAGGGTGTGACTGCGACTGTGGCCGAGAAGAACTTAAACTGAATGTGGAGCGACAGACCAGGTAGCTTCCACACAGCGTTACGGAGCCGATGAAAAGATAATAACGCACAACTGATTCGGAGTGAGACCTCTGCTGTCAAACCGGAGCTGGTCATGAGCACACTGCCCAGGTATGGGCAACTCTCCACTCTCTCCACAACTGCCCCATCACCGATTGGGAGTTGTGGGGGTGAAGTGTTTGATGGCACAAAATAAGAAGGGAGGTGCTACGTTTTGGTGAGGATGAAGGTAAGGCCCCACCTCTTAGCGGCATCCTCCAGGTTCAGCAGCAGCGCCTCCAACTCCTTCTCTGTGTGAGCAGCAATAACCAGGTCATCAGCATACATAACGTGGTTGATCGATAGGGAGCCAACCTTTGACTCACCCGGGCATCGATCAGCCTCCCATTGTATCTGTACCAGATGGAGATCCCTCCGGTATAGCCATGGAAAGCTTCTCAAACTGCGTGGTCAAAGATGATGTTAAATAATGTGGGAGCCAGAGGACACCACCCTCACCACACTCACCACCCTCATCACACTCATCACACACACCACCCACACCACACTCACCACACTCACCACACACACCACCCTCACCACACTCACCACACAGTGCCCCCCCACACAGTGCCCCCCCCCCCCACACTTAAGACCCCAGGATTGGGCTTTCATTGATATTCACCATTGACCGTTTTGCCGTTGTGCAGAATGATTTCGGATCAGAGATCGATCCGAATTTGATTATTGGCGAGGCGTCAAAGAGGGACGCTTGTCGATTGAGCGGATTAGGCGGCGACAATCAAAACGACGACGACGATGGCGACGATGATGTTGATGATGTTGATGATGTTGATGTTGTTGATGTTGTTGATGATGTTGATGATGTTGATGATGTTGATGATGCTGATGATGTTGATGATGTTGATGATGTTGATGATGATGTTGATGATGTTAATGATGTTGATGTTGTTGATGATGTTGATGATGCTGATGATGTTGATGATGTTGATGATGCTGATGATGTTGATGATGTTGATGATGTTGATGATGATGTTGATGATGTTGATGATGTTGATAATGTTGATGATGATGTTGATGATGTTGATGATGTTGATGATGATGATGATGTTGATGATGAGCGCGAAATTGCGGATAAGAGGGCGTACTTGATGATAAGAGTACCACATGTCTGCCCCCCACCCTGCCTACCCTGCCCCCCACCCCGCCCCCCACCCTGCCCCCCACCCCGCCCCCCCTGCCCCCCCCTGCCCCCCACCCCGCCCCCCCCTGCCCCCCCCTGCCCCCCAGGTGTCTGCTCGTCCCCGCTGGGAGGCCGTCTTCGTCTCTCTGGGACCCTCGGGGGTGCTGCGAGTTTACCGCGCTCCCCGAGAAAGCGGCCACAACGCCGCTCCTCACCCTCCTCCTCACCACGACCCTCACCACGACCCTCACCACCACCACCAGCAGCAGCAGGAGGAGCCGCGGCTCATCGCGGCGCTGCCCCTCGCCTCGTGCCTGGCTGACGTCTACTCCAGCGAGACGCGCGGGCAGCACGTGCTGCAGCTGAGCGCCGCCGCACCGGGGCAGCAGCAACAGGGACAGCAGCAACAGGGGCAGCAGCAGCAGCAGAGGCAGCAGCAGCAGGGGCAGCAGCAGGGACAGCAGCAGCAGCGGGGGCAGGGGCAGCAGCAGGGACGGACTCAATATTTATTCCGAGCGACAGACAGATCAGAGATCCTCGCCTGGATCCAAGCCATTCAGGAGCACAGCGGCGAGACGGTGCGTGGGTGTGTGTGGGTGTGTGTGTGTGGGTGCGTGTGTGGGTGCGTGTATGTGTGGGTGAGTGTGAGTGTGTGTGTGGGTGCGTGTGTGGGTGCGTGTATGTGTGGGTGTGTGTGGGTGAGTGTGCGTGGGTGTGTGAGTGTGTGAGTGTGTGTGAGTGTGTGCGTGTGTGTGAGTGTGTGAGTGAGTGTGAGCCATCTATGACCGCCTGTCACAGACGCACACCCCCGCCGCCCCCCCCACACCCCCCCCACACCCGCCCCCTCCGCCCCCGAGCGAGCGAGGGTGACGCGCGTGGCGTGCGCGTGACTCGCAGAGATCGCGGTGCGGCAGCCAGGACGAGGTGGAGGAGGGATCCAGCGAGGATGCGACGAGGAGCAGGTGACGGCGCTGTGGTCACGACGACGACGATGACGGCGATGACGATGACGACAATGATGACGATGACGACGATGATGACGACGATGATGATGACGACAATGATGACGACGACGACGATGATGATGAAGATGATGACGACGATGATGATGACGATGATGACGACGACGATGATAACGATGATGATGACGACGATGATGACGACGACGACGATGATGGTGATGACAATGATGATGACGATGATGATGATGACGATGATGATGACAATGACGATGATGATGACGACGACGATGATGACGATGATGACGACGATGATGATGACGATGATGGTGATGACAATGATGATGACGATGCTGATGATGACGATGATGATGACGACGATGATGATGACGACGACGATGATGACGACGACGATGATGATGACGACGATGATAACGACAATGATGATGACGACAATGATGATGACGACGATGATGACGATGATGATGATGATGACGACGACGATGATGATCACGACGACGACGACGACTATGATGACGATGATGACGACGATGATGATGACGATGATGACGACGACGATGATGATGATGGTGATGACAATGATGATAACGATGACAATGTTGATGATGACGATGATGATGACGACGACGATGATGACGACGATGATGATGACGACGACAATGATGATGACGATGATGGTGATGACAATGGTGACGATGATGATGACGATGACAATGTTGATGATGACGATGTTGATGCCATCGTGGTGCCCTCCCAGCTCCTCCCTGGACAGGGACGCTGTGGCTTCCGTGGGGCTGTTGGGGCGCGCCGAGCGGCAGGGGGGGGTCAACGGGGGAGGGCGGTCCCCCACCCCCACCCCATCCCCCACCCCCTCCCCCACCCCGGACCCCGACAAGGCGGAGCCTGGGAAAGGTACTTGTACAACAACAATTAACAACAACAACAAACAACAACAACAGTAAACACAACTCAGAAGTAATTGGCTGACAACATCTAAAATAACACTATGGAACACAACTTTTATTCCTGGGTACTAAGTGTTATTTCGTAATTGCTCATGCCTAAAGAGTATAGAAAATGGGTATTATTCCCCACAAACATTTATTTTGTGACCAGGACAGTGATATTTAGAAATTTACCTATTTTCAATGAAAAAACGGGCGAATTTGTGTCTTTTCGTTCACATAAAGTCAGAAAAATATATATATATTAATAAAAAGTAACATGGATTTATGCTAAATAATAAAACAATTACGAGAAAAGATTTAGAAGTGAGTAGTTTTTTGAGATTTACGATTATACTGTAAATCACTTTCACGAATCAGCCCCCAAATGTAGTCTCCCATCATGTTCTCGTTATACTGTACTTGGTAGCGGCGTTCAAAGTCCAGTCTATCCTGGTGGAAGCGCTCGCCTTGCTCCTCCGAGTACGCTCCCATGTTCTGCTTGAATAGATCAAGATGAGCATCAAGGATATGGACTTTGAGGGACATCTTACATCCCATTGTGCCGTAGTTCTTCACCAGTCGCAACCAGCTCCACATGGTTTTCGACCTTGTGATTGCCCAGGAAGCCAAGAACCACTGCGACAAAGCTGTTCCAAGCCGCTTTCTCCTTACTAGTGAGCTTCTTGGGGAATTCATTACACTCCAGAATCTTCTTTATCTGTGGTCCGACGAAGACACCGGCTTTGGCCTTTGCCTCACACAGCTTAGGGAAGAAGTCTTGAAGGTACTTGAAGGCTGCCAACTCCTTATTTACAGCTCTGACAAATTGTTTCATAAGGCCCAATTTGATGTGCAGTGGTGGCATCAGCACCTTCCGGGGGTCCACCAGTGGCTCCCACTTGACGCTGTTCCTCCCCACAGAGAACTCGGTCCACTGTGGCCAGTCCCGCCTGTGGTAGTGTGCCTTGGTGTCCCTGCTGTCCCCAAGGCAAGGATAGCAGGGAAACTTGGTAAAACCGCCTTGGAGACCCATCGGGAATGCCACCATTTTGAAGTCTCTGATGACCTCCCAGCCGTACTCATCATACTTCAAGGCGTCCAGCCAGATCTTGATGCTGTTGTAATCCTCTTTGAGGTGCACTGAGTGAGCCAGGGGAAGAGATGGGTACTTGTTACCATTATGGAGCAGCAGAACGGCTTTGAGGCTCCTGGATGAGCTGTCAATGAAGAGGCGCCACTCATTCTGGTTACAGGCAATTCCGATTGCCTCGAACAGACTGGTCACATTTGTGGCAGAAGCAGAGCCCATCTTGATGGGTGAAGAAGCTGCAAAAAGGTTGGTGACGCTTCCTCTGATCTGCGACTTGCACACTTTCATCCAACAAGTTCCACTGCTTGAGCTGAGACGTCAAAAGCTCTCTGATCAAGTCGTTGAGGTCTTTTTGGTTGGGGTAGTATGGGTTTCTCTCCTCAGCTCCACCTCTGAAATTGTCATCTGGATCTACAACGTCTTCCTCGCTCTCTGACTTGCTGCTCTCTTCTAAAGACGGCTGCTCTCTCTCCGGAGGAGTGGGTACGGGGAGCTCATGACAGGCATGCCGAAATATGCCTTGCAGGCCTCACACATCTTAGCAGATGCTTCCACAGAGTACTTTTTCGCCCTTGTCTTGATAAATTGGTCACAGACATCACAAAATCCGTCTGCCAGATGCTTGCAGCCTCTTGATGCCCTCTCAGAAAAATGCAGATATGTATCCACTTAGGCAGCTGGAACGAAACTGAACTGGTGGGTTTAAGGCCCCTGTATTTATACTACTATTTACATTACTGGAAAGTTCTAGAATGTTATAGAAGTTACTCCAAGTTTACTCAGCACTGAATCTATCTGGAATGTTCTGGAAATAGGTACATTTCAAAATATCACTGTCCTGGTCACAAAAGCAAAGTTTGTGGGGAATAAGAGCCATTTGCTGTACTTTTGAGGCATAAGCAATTAGGAAATAACACTTACTACCCAGGGACAAAAACATTTTGTTACACAGTATATAAGAAACGCCACAGTGGCAGCACCCTGCTGTTAACCAGTCCCTTGTCTCTACTCAACTAAACTTTTATTTTATTTTTTATTTTATTTTGCCAGGTAAGAGCCGCCAAGCTATACGGCTCGTTTTTCAGAAGCGACCTGAACTGGGTCACAAATGATACCTGCACAATGAAATGGCTCATCATCATCATCGTCGTCGTCGTCGTCACGTGGACATTTATAGCAGCAGCCAACTACTCTGAGCGCGTAGCGACGTCGATTCTAAATGTGGAGCGGGGGGGGTGGGGACCCGGAGGGCCCCGGAGACAAATCCACGCGACCACGGGGAGAGAACCCACGACCTCCTGTAAACCAGGCGAGGTAGTTAACATCTCCTAGCCACCGTGATGATGATGATGAGAAAGACGCAAACTCCAAATATACAGCAGCAGCAGGCGTCAGGGTTGGGATCGGACCCACGACCTCCTGTATACCAGGCGAGGTAGTTAACATCTGCTAGCCACCGTGATGATGATGAGAGAGAAACACTACAATCTCCAAATATACAGCAGCAGGCGTCAGGGTCGGGATCGAACCCACGACCTCCTGTAAACCAGGCGAGGTAGTTAACATCTCCTAGCCACCGAGGCACCCCTCAGTGTGACCCCAGGGGGAGGCGTGGCGGGGGGTGATGGGCGAGGTGAGCGGCCCGCGTCTCGCCCGGAGGGCCCTGGGGGACAGAGGAGGCCCTCCCGCGTCTCCGCGAGGTCTCGCCGGACGGGGTGGGGGGCGCCTCTGAGGGCCACGTGAAGTTGACGGGGCGAGGGGGGAGGGTCCGCGCTCTGCGGTGGTTGCGGAGCCTCAGAGGTTGGGGGAAGTAGCCCAACCCCCCCCCCCCCATAGGAGTGGGGGGGTTGAGCGATCGGCAGCACGATTCGTCTGGGTTTGATCCCTGGCAATGGCCTTAAACGAGTAACCCCGGTGCGTCGTGTCTGAACGTCGCCACTGGGGAGACAAAGGCGGCCGGGCGCGGTGTCGACCACCCACCCCGGGACACGTGCCGTGCCGGCTTTCAAAGGTGCTGCTCGCTAACAGCACTTGGCCCAACAGTCTGTTCAGGCTATACGGGTGGTCTTTGTCTCTGTGTGTGTGTGCGTGCAGAGAGGGGCCCGTGGAAGGGAATCTCTCAGATCATCCGCAGGCCGTTTGGGGGCCGCTCGCCCCCCGAGACTCGCCGCGTGTTTGGGGTGCGGCTTGAGGACTGCGCCCCCTCGCTCACACACACGGTGAGGACCCCCCCCCACCTGAGTCTCTGTGTCTCTCTGTGTGTCTCTGTCTCGCTGTGTCTCTCCCTGCGTCTCTGTGTCTCTCTCTCTGTGTCTCTGTGTCTCTGTGTCTCTCTCTGCGTCTCTCTGTGTCTCTCTATGTGTCTCTCTCGCTGTGTCTCTTTGTGTCGCTCTGTCTCTCTGTGTCTCTGTGTCTCTCTGTGTCTCTCTGTCTGTCTCTCTGTGTCTCTCTGTGTCTCTCTATCTCTATCTGTGTCTCTCTGTGTCTCTCTGTCTCTCTGTGTCTCTCTGTGTCTCTCTGTGTGTCTCTCTCTGCGTCTCTCTGTCTGTCTCTCTGTGTCTCTCTGTCTCTCTCTGTGTCTCTCTGTCTCTCTCTGTGTCTCTCTGTATCTCTGTGTCTCTCTGTGTCTCTCTGTGTCTCTCTCTGTCTCTCTGTGTCTCTCTGTGTCTCTCTCTGTCTCTCTCTGTGTCTCTCTCTGTCTCTCTCTGTGTCTCTCTGTCTCTCTGTGTCTCTCTCTGTCTCTCTGTGTCTTTCTCTGTATCTCTGTGTCTCTCTCTGTCTCTCTGTGTGTCTCTCTGTCTATCTCTGTCTCTCTGTGTGTCTCTCTCTGTGTCTCTCTCTGTGTCTCTGTTACTCTGTCTTTCTATCTATCTGTGTCTCTGTATCTGTGCGTGACCCCGTGTGTGTGACCTCGCGTGTGTGACCCCGCGTGCGCGCGCGCGCGCCCCAGCTGGTGCCGCGCGTGCTGGAGCTCTTCTGCGAGCTGGTGGAGCGCCACGGGCTGGGCTCGCGGGGCATCTACCGCGTGCCGGGCCGCGTGTCCCACGTGACGGCGCTGCAGCAGGAGCTGACGCGCTGCGGCGGGGAGGTCGACACCGCAGAGCAGGTGCGGGACGACTCGGGGCGGGGGGGGGCAGAGAGAAACACGGGGACACGGGACAGAGAGAGAGTCCACGGAGCAGATGTGGGACAGGGGGACACGGAGACAGACAGAGACTCAGACTGCACAGGGCAGGTGTGGGATACGGAGAGACAGCGAGAGAGGGAGGCTTTTTGGCTTTTAAAATCCGTGTTGATTCTCACGAGAAGCAACACGCCGTGGCTACTGCACAATGTAAACAAATCATCTTGTGCAAAATAGTCTGCACATGAAGCATGTACAAGAGAGGGTGGGGGGGTGAGAGGGTGGAGGATGGGGGGAGGGTGAGAGGGTGGGGGGAGTGAGAGGGTGGGAGGGTGAGAGGGTGGGGGGAGAGTGGGAGGGTGGGGGGAGGGTGAGAGGGTGGGAGAGTGAGGGGGTGGGGGAGTGAGAGGGTGAGAGGGTGGGGGAGTGAGAGGGTGGGGGGAGGGTGAGAGGGTGGGGAAGGTGATAGGGTGGGGGGAGGGTGAGTGAGAGGGTGGGAGGGTGAGAGGGTGGGGGGAGTGAAAGGGTGGGAGAGTGAGAGGGTGGGAGAGTGAGAGGGTGGGGGTGAGAGGGTGGGGGGAGGGTGGGAGGGTGAGAGGGTGGGAGGGTGAGGGGGTGGGGGTGAGAGGGTGGGAGGGTGAGAGGGTGTGGGGAGTGAGAGGGTGGGGGGAGTGAGAGGGTGGGGGGAGTGAGAGGGTGGGGGGAGAGTGAGAGGGTGGGGAGAGTGAGAGGGTGGGGGGAGTGAGAGGGTGGGGGGAGAGTGAGAGGGTGGGGGGAGGGTGAGAGGGTGGGGGGAGGGTGGGAGGGTGAGAGGGTGGGAGGGTGAGGGGGTGGGGGTGAGAGGGTGGGAGGGTGAGAGGGTGTGGGGAGTGAGAGGGTGGGGGGAGTGAGAGGGTGGGGGGAGTGAGAGGGTGGGGGGAGTGAGAGGGTGGGGGGAGAGTGAGAGGGTGGGGGGAGGGTGAGAGGGTGGGGGGAGTGAGAGGGTGGGGGGAGAGTGAGAGGGTGGGGGGAGGGTGAGAGGGTGGGGGGAGTGAGAGGGTGGGGGGTGAGAGGGGGGAGTGAGAGGTCTCTGTGTGGGTGCGCGTCAGAGGTGGCATGACCCCAACGTGGTGAGCTCCCTGCTCAAGTCCTTCCTGCAGAAGCTGCCAGACGCCTTGCTCACTGAAGGTACACTCACCATCACTCACCATCACTCACCATCACTCACTCACCATCACTCACCATCACTCACCATCACTCACCATCACTCACTCACCATCACTCACCATCACTCACTCACCATCACTCACCATCACTCACCATCACTCACTCACCATCACTCACCATCACTCACCATCACTCACTCACCATCACTCACCATCACTCACTCACCATCACTCACCATCACTCACCATCACTCACTCACCATCACTCACCATCACTCACTCACCATCACTCACCATCACTCACTCACTCACCATCACTCACTCACCATCACTCACCATCACTCACCATCACTCACTCACCATCACTCACCATCACTCACCATCACTCACTCACCATCACTTACCATCACTCACTCACCATCACTTACTCACTCACCATCACTCACCATCACTCACTCACCATCACTCACCATCACTCACTCACCATCACTCACTCACCATCACTCACTCACCATCACTTACCATCACTCACTCACCATCACTTACTCACTCACCATCACTCACCATCAATCACTCACCATCACTCACCATCACTCACTCACCATCACTCACCATCACTCACTCACCATCACTAACTCTCACGTACACGCTCACTCACTCTCCCACACTCACTCACCCTAACTCTCACACTCTCACTCACACTCACTCAGACTCTCACTCACACTCTTACTCTCACTCACACTCACTCACACTCTCACTCACACTCTCACTCACACTCTCACTCACTCACACTCTCACTCACTCTCTACAACACAGGGAGATAGCATACAGACTGCACACCGTCAAAAACACAAAGACAAAGATCCCACGTGTAGCCTTAACAGACTTTTGGGGCAAGTGCTGTTAGCGAGCACATATAAAGGTCAGAACGGTATACGAGGGGGTGGGTGGCCAGCACCACACCCGACCGCCTTTGTCTCCCGAGTGGCGATGTTTACACACCGCACCAGGTACTCATTTCAGGCTGAGTCGACCTAGGAGAGGCCCAGTGACCGGTTCGTATTATCGTCACTGGGTGTTGGTGGCCGTGAGCGAGAATCGAAGTCGGGTCGCCGGGTTCATAGCGCACACAGCACAACGCACACTCTCACACGCTCACACTCGCACTCTCACACTCTCTCACTCACTCACTCTCATACTCACACTCACTCATACACACTCACACTCTCACACGCTCACACTCGCACTCTCACACTCTCTCACTCACTCACTCTCATACTCACACTCACTCATACACACTCACACTCTCACACTCTCTCACTCGCACTCTCACACTCTCTCACTCACACTCTCACACTCACACTCTCACACTCACACTCTCACACTCTCTCACTCACACTCTCACACTCTCTCACTCACACTCTCACACTCACACTCTCACACTCACACTCTCACACTCACTCACACTCTCACTCACTCTCACACTCTCACTCACTCTCACACTCTCACACTCACTCTCACACCCTCACACTCACTCTCTCACTCTCTCACTCACTCTCTCACTCACTCTCTCACTCTCACTCTTACACTCTCACACTCACACTCTCACACTCACACTCACTCACTCACACACTCACACACTCACTCACACACACTCACACTCTCTCACTCGCACACTCGCACTCTCACACTCTCTCACTCTCAAACTCACACTCTCACACTCACTCACACACTCACACTCTCACACTCTCTCACTCACTCTCACACTCACACTCTCACACTCACTCACACACTCTAACACTCACTCTCACACTCTCACACTCACTCTCACACTATCTCACTCTCACACTCTCTCACTCTCACACTCTCTCACTCTCACACCCTCACTCTCTCACACTCACTCTCTCACACTCACTCTCACACTCTCTCACTCTCTCACACTCACTCTCACTCACTCTCTCACACTCACTCTCACTCACTCTCTCACACTCACTCTCACTCACTCTCTCACACTCACTTTCACTCACTCTCTCACACTCACTTTCACTCACTCTCTCACACTCACTCACACTCACTCACACTCACTCACACACTCACACGCTCCTCGGTCTCACGCACTCTGCAGAACAGAGGCAGGGGGGTCGTACAAACTCCACGTGGAGAGGCGCCCCATTCGGTGATTGAACCCAGGCTTGAGTGCCGCGAGTCGCGAGTGCCACCGCTACGCTGTGGCCACCCTGCCGCCGCCTGGTGGTGATGTGGGACGTACATGCCTGTCAACCCCTTGTCAGGGGCCTACCTTTTTACAGACTAATTCAGACCGTATTGGTCACCCCGTGCCCCTTATAAGTCTCAACGTTCATCCTGCAAAGTCCCATCACAAGGTCGAGAAACACAAACAAACACACGATTTCTTTTTACTAAACGTGTGCCCGTATTGAGACGGCTGTACGCCGCGTGGACGTGAACACTCGCTGTCCCTGCACAAGAACACGAGGCGAACCGCACGGCTTGACAGACCTCGGCACGTGCGTTGAACTTCGTTCGTACCGGAACGCAGCCCGCCGCGCTAATCCGAGTTGCGGGTGCAAAGGACAATCAAACTGAACACGCAAAGTGGTTCTAAAGAAATGCGTTTGTCAGTCTAGACGACGACGAAGATGATTAAACATTTCACCGAGCTCCAGTGGTCTCGTCACGTCGGAAGGCAGAGCGTTCCAGACGGCCCCGCGCGACGATGCGGTGTTTCCGTCTTCGTTCGACGGGCAGCCCGGGGGAGCCGCTGTCGCTGCGAGGTCGACCCCGGGGGTGGCGTGATTCATGGTCGATGCTTCACTTGACATGGTGACGGGCGAGGTGTTGACGACGATGTCGCTGCCCCCCGCTAGGCAAGTACAAGGCCCTCATCGAGGCGAACCAGAGGGCGCAGCCAGCGGAGAGACTGCGCGCCCTGCGGCAGCGGGTGAGGGGGCGCACACTGCTGACGATCGGGGTGACGACGACGATGACGACGATCAGGGTGACGATGATGACGATCAGGGTGATGATGATGACGACGATGACGACGATGACGACGATCGGGGTGACGATGACGACGATCGGGGTGACGATGACGACGACGATCAGGGTGACGATGATGACAATGACGATCAGGGTGACGATGATGACGATCAGGGTGATGATGATGACGACGATGACGACGATCGGGGTGACGATGACGACGATCGGGGTGACGATGACGACGATCGGGGTGACGATGACGACGACGATCAGGGTGACGATGATGACAATGACGATCAGGGTGACGATGATGACAATGACGATCAGGGTGACGATGATGACAATAACGATCAGGGTGACGGTGCTGCTGCTGCTGCTGCTGCTGTTCACTCCTGCACTATGCCTCTGTGAGTCGGCGCATGAAGAGGGCTCTCCTTCACATAGTGTGCTTGCCCAGAGGTAACGAGCATCTGCAGCGATGAGTTCCAGTGAGGGTGAAGCCGCTTGCCTCCGTTTCACCGCTGCCACAGGCACGAGCGGCAATGCCGCAGCAGAAGCGGCCAATTAGCGGTGAGGGGCCAATTAGCGGTGAGGGGCCAATTAGCGGTGAGAAGCTGGCGCGACCAACAATTGCCGAAGCTCTGCGGCCCTCTATGTATCAAACGTTTTCAGCCAATTAATGAAACGTGTATAGGTGTGCGAGGAAAACCGGGGCACTCGGAGAAAATCCGCGCATACGAGGGGGCAACGCTGTATCCCCGTGCAGATGGAAGAGGTTGGATGTCCGCGTTGTTTTGCTGTGCCGCCTTCTCCTGGCGAGCCAGGGTACGCGGGGGACGCAGTCTCGCAGCCCATCTGTGTGTGATCCACCAACCCTTGCTCGATTATGCAGGCCACGTGCGTAGCCACTACTGCCCGGCTAACAAACACCGACGGTAACAGCAACAATAACGGCGACACATTCAGCTGTGCGATGCCGGTGGGTTTAGGCGAGGCTGGGAGCATTGTACATCCGTCGGTGAACGGAACTAGAGGGGGAAAAAATAAAACTAAAAACAACTTCATGGGTACCGAGGCTCCCACGGGGACCACGCGTTAGGGGCTGCGCGCGTGGCAGTTTTGGCGTCGGCTATCGCAGAGTGCGGGCGGTGGTGTCGCCAGGGTTGTCTGTGGTGAGTAACAACGCCTCTAAAAACAACGGTGGCGCCTTCGCCTCCGCAAGTAAAAGATTTCGGCGGTGAGTGGCACACCCCCACCCACCCCGCAACTTGCAGACGTCTCGCAACGGGAAAGTGGTTCAATTGTATCTGTTGTGCATGCTGCTGCTATGCACCCAGACTGGCACGCTCCTACGCCTTGTCGCTTACCATCGTGCGATTTGTTTAACCTGGCTTGCGCTTTGCACGGCTGCCATGTTTGTTGTGTTGTTTGTTGGTGAAACGTTCTTACCCCGCGCCCCGACTGGACCATCTGTGTAGAAATAGCTTCATAGCTGATCGGATTTCTCCTGCAGTATAAATACATATTCAGATTCTGATCGTTCATGTTGTTTACCACATCGCTGATGAAGGAGCTGCTGCTGCTGTTGTTGTTGTTGCTGCCGAAGCTTGTTAAGTTGTTGTCGTTGTTGTTGATGCTTTGAACATCGCCGTTTGTTCTCCTTGTTGATGTTACGTCGTTGGCATTGCTGAGGACTGTGTCGACCTTTCTCTGTGTATTTGAGTAGTCGCTGATGAGCGTTGTGATTGCCGCAATTGACGAGCGTTTTTGTTGATGGTTTTCTATCATCGACCTTGTTGTTGTTGTCCTTGTTGTTGTTACGATGTAGGTGCAGGAGATGCCCGGCCACCACTACCACACGCTCAGGTTCCTGGCGAGACACCTGCAGAAGGTGGCGCAGCACGCACAGCACAACAAGGTGAGCCGCGCTGAAGGCAAAGCCCTCCCCCCCCCCCCCCGTGTAGCCTTAACAGACTGTGTGTGTGATGTGTGTGATGTGTGTGTGATGTGTGTGCGTGTGTGATGTGTGTGTATGATGTGTGTGATGTGTGTGTGATGTGTGTGTGATGTGTGCATGATGTGTGTGTGATGTGTGTGTGATGTGTGCATGATGTGTGTGCGTGTGTATATGATGTGTGTGTGATGTGTGTGTGATGTGCATGCGTGTTAGATAGACGCACACAACTTGGTGATCTTAAGGCTATACGTGGGATCTAAGTGTGCATGTGCTGTGCGTGTGTCATCTTTGTGTATGTGATGTGTGTGATGTGCGTGTGAGTGTGAGCGCGTGTGATGTGTGTGAGCACGTGTGATGCGTGTGTGTGTGATGCGTGTGTGTGAAGTGTCTGTGTGTGTGTGATGCGTGTGTGTGTGTGTGATGCGTGTGTGTGTGATGCATGTGTGTGTGTGGTGCGTGTTAGATGGACGCACACAACCTGGCGATCGTGTTCGGCCAGACCGTCCTGCGCCCTCCGTGCGGCTCCCTCACCAAGCTCATGGCCAACATGGCCGAGCACAACCGCCTCGTGGAGTCGCTCATACGACACGTTCGTCACCCCCCACTTACCCATTTTATCTCGTCACCCGGTCACCCGGTTACCCCTGCAACCCATTACCTCGTTTACCAGCTGTCCCGTTATCGCATTACTCCCGATATCGTTTGCCGGGCTATACCCTGTCACCTCGTGACCCCATTACGCATGCAGCTGAGACGGGGGTCGCTCACCGCTCACGACAAACGCCAATTAAATAAATTAACTCCGAGCGCTTCCCCCCCCTTCCCCTGCACCCCCCCCCCCGTCTCCTCTCCACCTCCGCCACAGTGCGACTGGTTCTTTTCAGAGAACTCCGATCTTCCGGTGAGTACCACGCTGCGCGCGCGATTGTGTGTATGTGATGTGCGCGCGCGATTGTGCGTAATAATGTGTATGCGAGTGCGCGTGTATGCGATTGTGCATCTGTACTTATGATTGTAATTGTTCATGCACATCTGGATTGTAGTGTTGCTAGATTAGCGCTACGACACGGCCATTGTGAACCTCATAAGACAGTTTAACACGTAGTAGGCTTTCGCGACCAATGTCATCCATACCACTGCTTTTTCTTTGGGTTAGATCGCGTAAATATGTGAATTTCGTTAAACGCTACCCCTCTACCTACATCTACCCCTGTTTAAGGAACGAAACAGGAGGACTTCTCCACAAATCTTGATGTCGCCTGATGAAGCTGGTTGTAATTACTCGCGAAAAGTCGTATTCAAGATTGTAAATGTCGTGGCTTGGCTCTCCACCGGTGTGCTGTACTAGTGACGGATTGGCACGTTCTGTTTACGTGACAACCCTGACTAGTCGGCTGTGTTGGATGTTGGCGGCTTTAACGAGTCGTAAGACACTTTGCAAATTGTACGCAATTTCAGCACCGTGGACAGCGCCACCAGCAGCACCTCTCGTGACATTACTGAATAAGGTCCGCAGACAGCTCCGGGCTGTTCACGTGAACACCGGTCCACCACACTGTGTGGTGGCTCAGACTAAAACGGTCAGCGTCTGGCTGAGACCGAGTCCTCAACACGGGTGGAGGAGGAATCAACGAGTGAGGTCCGCAGCAGCAACAGCAGCAGCAGCAGTGGTAGCAGCTACAGAAGAGTGATAGGGAGACGAACCAACCGCTGTTGAGCGAGTGAGTGGAGTTAAACGGTGAGCTGGCGATTAATTTAAGGGGGCCCCCTTAATAACAAAATAAAAATCGCCACCCCCCCCCCCCCCCAGATCGGCCTCTGGCTACAACGCTTGCTCACCACATCCCCCCCCGCGCCTCCCGTCTCCCCGCCCCCAGACACCGGATGACGAAGCGAAGGTGGCGGGCGAGGTGAAGGAGGAGGCGGGCGAGGTGAAGGAGGCGGCGGGCGAGGAAGGGAAAGAGGTCCTGGCGTCTCACGCGGAGTTCCCGGACGGCATCCCGGGCACCGAGGGGATCACCGACAGCGGCTCGGGTGAGGCGTGACGACCTCACACTCACCCCCCCCCCCCCCCCAAGGACAAAGGTCCCCCGTGTGGCCTTTGGCAGGCTGTTGGGGCAAGGGCTGCTCGCGAGCACCTATGAAGGCCGGCACGGCGCACCAGGTGGTGTGGCCGCCACGACGCATGCCCGGCCACCTTTGTCTCTCCAGCGGTGATGTTTCCACACCACGCCAGGGTACTCACTGAAGGCTGATTTGACCTAGGGGAGGCCTGGGACCAGCTCAAGTATTCACCAATGAACATAAGTGCTAAGGAGGCAACCGATTGCCAGTGAGCGAGTGACCTGAGTGAATTGGTAAGTGTCGGATCATCAAGCGCCCTGGGCTGCTGTACCCGGGTGCTGTGCGTGTGAGCGTGGTGTGGAGAGTGCGTGGTGAGTATGTGGTGAGTGTGGAGAGTGCGTGGTGAGTATGTGGTGAGTGCAGAGTGGACGCTAACAGCCCGGTGCTTCCCCCTCTCTCCCCCAGCATTCCCCCGCGCCAAGCAGGAGGCCGACTAACCCGGTAGGATTAACCCCCACTCACAGCCCGGCTGTACCCACGCTGGCATGCCTGCCTTAAGCCTAGCTCTAATGGTGACCTAAACACTAATCCAAGCACTCACCTTAACCATAACACTAACCATCTTCCTAGCACCAAAATCTTTCCATTACCATAGCCCTAATTGTGACACCAACTCTAACCATAACTCTGCTAACCTTAGCCCGGGCACTGACCCTAATTCTAATAACTCTGGAGGTATGAGTAATGCTAGCCCCAACCAGTGCCATGACTAGCCTCTATTCCAGCACTAACTATACTCGCAACTTTAGCCCTAACTCTAACACTAATCCTACCCCTAGCCATGGTGGCGAGATGTTAACTACCTCGCTTGATATGCAGATGGTCGTGGGTTCGATCCCGACCCTGACGCCTGTATAGTTGGAGTGTTTATGTTCTCCCCGTGGTTGCGTGGATTTTCCTCTGAGTCCTCTGGGTTGTCTCTCCACATTTAGAATCAACATGGGTTGACAGTATTTGGCTGCTACAAATGTCCACATGATAAGCCACTTCGAGTTGAGCTATTATTTTTGGCCAGGTCGCTTCTGAAAAAAGAGCTACATAATTGAATGGGCCTTACCTGGTCAAATAAAAAATTGTTCATTTTAGCTCGAACTCTGACCCTACCCCGAGCTCGAACCGCAGCCATAGCCGCAGACCTGGCCCAGCCACTGGGCCGGCGCTACTGTCACCTCCAAGTCACCACAAAACCATCAGCGTGGAACAAATCCACGATGAACCACCGCTCATAATGCGCCATTAAAGTACAACACTTATTGTATAATAATACTGACAGTACCTGCTTACCAACATAGTCTTACCATGTTCTAAATAGAAATCCACACAACAGGTGACGCAAATTTCTTGCACAGGTCACAGCCCGAAGGACATCATCACACGCGTCTCGTTTTCTATTTGCCGTACACGGCTAAATGCGTGTCGCGTACATTGCAGTGCTCCTTGTGCAAACCATAGATACAACATCTGTCTGTCTGTCTCGTTTGTTGTCTTAGGACCAGGTAAGCAGAGCCCATTGACATCCAGGGTCTATTTTGAAAGGCAGACCTGGGTTTGACTGACTTTGAGTGAAAGGGGGGCGGGGGGGGACGAACCACAACGCAAAGATCGTACACTTTTAGACGAAAACCACGGCAGAAGACACGACGCGGACCCAGCGGCAGCACAAACCCGCCAACCCTCTGCCGCTTCTTGCGGAAAAGGGTTCGCGGTTTGAACCTGGCGGGCGCGCTCCCCAGTAAATACTGCGGCTTGCGTGCTTAACCGTAAACGAACTTCATGCCACAGTGGACGTCAATGACCGCCCCCCCCCCGACCACCCGTCCCGTGAAGTCTGGCGAAGAGCAGACCATTGCGTGCCGGCGTCGCGTTCTGAATTTGAAAAAATGGACTCGCCATTTATTAGCTGTTAGTTGGATACATCCACAAAAGATCCCCGCGACGTCGTTGAAGAGAGCAAGGCCGTCGCGTGCCGGTGTCGCCGTTAAAACTTGGTCAGGTTTGACAAAACATTACGATGATTCGGTTGGAACGTACAGAGCAATCGCCGCACACCGCTGCAAAGAACCTGGCAGGTAACCTCCCGAATGAGTCATGCGACTCGACGATGAGGCTTTCCCGGATTAACAAGTGCAGTCATCATAGCAACATCGAAATCCCATTGCTTTTAAATCTGTACACATGATATACATGTGTAGCAAAATCAATAGTTGTACTTTGCTCTCATATCCATCTATGCACCCGCCCACCTTGGCCAAGCCCGCACTGACCAGTGTGGTGAAGTATGGTCAAATAACAACCACCCCCCATGACCCGCAACGGCTTGGGGAAGGGAGACCTCCCTCATCCAGCAGTGGATCGACGACGGAGCTGCACGTGTCCGATTACACACACGCAAACAGTGGAGATATTAATATTTAATTGCAACAAACATTTGCATTTCATTGTTTATCAATGCAGACGAGCTGAGTGCACACGCACACAGGGGAACTAAGTGCTCCTAAGTGCCGTGGTTACGATTGCACGAGCAGACTTTGTTGTTTAATGGATTCTGAATGAGCGGGTCGAGAGGGATGGTTGTGTTGTGATGTTTGGGGGGTGTGGGGGGAGGGGTGTATAGGGGGATGTCCTGTGTGAATAGGGGGGTGGGTGCTGTGGTGGTGGCGGCGTGTGTGTGTAAGGGATGTTCTGTGTGAATAGGGGGGTGGGTTCTGTGGTGGTGTGTCTAAGGGACGTCCTGTGTGAATAGACGGGAGGGAGGGTGTAGTGGTGGTGGTAAGGGATGTTCTGTGTTAATGGGTGAGTGGTGGTGTGTAAGGGATGTTCTGTGTGCATAGGCGAGTGTAGTGGTGATGTGTAAGGGATGTTGTGTGAACAGGTGGGGGGGAGAGTGTAGTGGTGGTGTGTAATGGATGTTCTGTGTGCATAGGTGGGAGGGTGAAGTGGTGGTGTGTGTGTGACAGGGACGATCTGTGTGAATAGAGTGTGAGTGGGAGAGACTGTGTGGGGTGTGCCATTCTGGGTGTACTAATTTGTGCAATGTGAATAGGAAGTGTGTGAGGTTGTGATGTGGGGTTTGTATCGAGGTTGTCTTGTGTTGAGCGTGTGGTGTGATGTGTGTACGAATTATTTGTTCCATGTGCATAGGAGAGTGTGAGGTTGTGATGTAGAGGGTCTTGTGTGGTGGGACATGGTGCGAGGCTGTGGTGGTGCAACGTGGCGCGAGTGTGACCGCGGCGGCGATTGTGTGGCGCGTTCACAGACGACACGGCAGGGGGCGAGGACACGACGGCACGGAGGAGAGACGTGCAGAGTGCGGTGAGTGGAGTCCTACATCAGTAACATCACCCTCATCATCGTCGGTGTCAATGTTGTTATCGTCACCACGACGCACTCCCCACACAGTAGCGTTACAGCGCATCATGTAGCGCAGGTCGCGCAACCCAGGCCACACAGCCTGGGAGTGTAGTTACAGAAGAGCTGCTGGTCAGTGTGGTCGCATATTCCTCTAACGCCACCCCGTGGCCCCCTCCCACGCCCCCCCCCCCCCGACCTTTCCAGGGTGCGGCGCCCCTGCGGCCCCTCTCCCTCCTCTCCCCCAAGCGCAAGAAGAAGAGCTACGGCGGCACCGGTCACGGCAACGCTGGCGGCGCCGATGAGCCGGACCCCGAGCGGTGGGCGGGCAACGAGAAGCGATCCCGCGCCAGAGCCGGCTCCACCATCACCGCCGCCGTCTCCTCGCGCTCCGCGGCCCCCGGCGGTGACCCCGTCCCGGCGCCGCCGCCCGCCCAGTTGACGGTGCGCGTGGCCGCGCGGGGGTCCGCCCGGGTGGCGTTGCCACTACGCCTCTTCCCGTGCGGACCTCGCGGTCCCGCGCCCTTCGTCGCCGTTCCACTGCCGCTTCTGGAGGCCTCGGTGGGCTCCGCGGATTCGCAGACGGCGGCGTCGGCCCCCTCCGCCGCCTTCCGCTGCCGCATCGCCATCGTCGTGGAGCCGCGCATTGACACGGCGGCGGCGGCAGAAGGAGGCGCGGCGCGGGCCGACGAGACCGGGGCCCGGCAGGGCCAGCAGCAGGAGCAGCAGGGCACGGGCCGCTCGCGCGCCTTCAACGCGTTCCGCGTGAAGCACCGCGACACGCTGACGCGCAAGCGGCGCGAGCGGCACGCGCGCCTGCAGGTGTGCGCGAGCGCGCCGCCTGTGCCGTCGCAGCGGGGCGAGCGGCGGGGAGGGGCGCCGTGGGGAGTAGGCGGGGAGGAGAGAGGCGACGCGGGGGGAGAGGCAACCCGGCGGGAGAGGCCCCCGCGATGGTCGGCCGCCTGTCTCGCCCCGGTCACCGATGACCCCCGCGACCCACCCGAGGTATCCGCAGCCCAGCCCGAGCCCAGTGTTGTCGGCGGCAGCGGCAGCAAAAGCAGGAGGAGGAGGGAGTTCAGGCTGAGCCGGAGCATAAAGACGCTGTAAGTGCCACTCCCAAGGGCACCAGCTCGGGGGAATCTGGCAATGGGAGTTGCAGCTGAACCGAAGGTCGCATGGAAGAGGTCATCGTGTCCAGTGATGTGGAGGCCACCACTCCTCCCCCCGCCGCAAGATTGTGCAGCTGCCACAGACGACATGAGGGTTGCCACCTGTCTGGGTTTGAATTGGCACGGAGATTTGGTTGCGGGAATCGAGTTGAACTTTATTACAGCACAGTGCACAGTTTTGATAAATAATTAGACCCAAAGCCGACTGACAAACATGTCCGGGTTTTGTATCCGGAAACTGTGGCAACACAAGTCAATGCCCAGTCTCCGATGTCCACTCCTACAATCGCAACACCACTAATTATCTGGCGGCTTCAGATTTTACCCTCCCTTGATCGCCGGAAGCTCTGGTGCCACTTCTATGTTGGACTCGGAAACCTGGCCTCCTCTTCCTCCTACACCCTGCACATGCGTGCCTCCCACTACGTACAACATCCCACTCCTGATCACATTCACAGCGCTTTTGTTGCCAAGATTTATACTGAAGTTGAGAGTTGCTTTTACCCTATTCTGCTGTAACGAAATGTCAGACCTCCACATGCACCTGTGCCGAAAAGCCAGCAGGGGCTGCCACTTGGCCACACGAACCAACGCAGATCAAACTCTCAACCACTGCAGAGGAACTTCTCAACAAGCCACTACAGATCGACCTCTCAACCAACCACCAAATTACCTCTCACAAACATCACCAGGCAGTCTAAATTTGAAGTTTTCGTGACTGCAGGGATCCATACTCTTTGGTTCTTTCGGTAAAGTCTCGTAGGTATAAAATAAATTAAATCACGTTTCGGGCGCAACACAAGCGTCTGTCATCAGGTGGGACAACCACAGCAAGAAACAATTGCTGAAGTGGGAAAAAGGGCTGCTTGAAACAAGAGGCCATATAGGTAAGAGAGGGGGGAGGAGCCAGGGAGGAGAGATAGAGAGGATGGGGGTGCGGGGTAGGGAGAGTGGGGAGCTGCAAGCACGACAAAATGCCGGGGCTGGGAAGTGAGCAGGGCTGGGGGTAGGAGGCTGAACAAACTGGAGATGCGGATATGAAGGCAAACTATAAAGCAGTTAAGGTTTTACCTGGTTAATAACATCCTTCCAGCCCCGGCATATTGTCGTGCTTGCTCCCCACTCTCCCCCCCCCCCCCTCTATCTCTCCCCCCTTGCTCCTACCCCTCTCTTACCTATATGGCCTCTTGTTACAGCAGCCCTTTTGCCCACTTCAGCAATTGTTTATTGCTGTGGTTGTCCCACCTGATGACGGACGCTTGTGTTGCGCCCGAAATGTCGTGATTTAATTTATTTTATACCTACGTGACTTTACCGAAAGAACCAAAGAGTATCACCAGGCAGATGTAGCAGAACAAAATACATGTGGGGGGTGGGGGGCAGGGTATGAAGAGTGACAAGATGAGAGGCAATACAACGCATAGACAAGGCGAACGACATACACCAAGACAAGTAGACCGACAGAGACACGGAATGAGAAGGATGTTATGGGGGGTAGGAGGTGCACTTGGTCAACCTTAACTACAGGTTCCGCCATATCTATCACATCAACTCACTCCCATCCACTTCCAACTCTCTCCTCGGCTACTGTCACACGCAACTCTCACGTCCGGTGGTTGGTAGGGGTCATCGCGAGGGGATCGCCGCGTTCTTCAATTAATCGGAACGAAAGCAAACACCAATGTATACGCAACTCGGCCGCATATTGTATTTGCTTGTTCGTGCGCGCTGTATATGCGAGGAGCGCTGTGCGTTATAGGGCTTGTCGGCTCACTTATATATCAATAAATCTACATGTTTTATTTAACCAGGCCGGAGCTCATTGGGATTTATTCTTCTTTTGTTTCACTGGGGATCTTGGTAATTTTTTTGTCAAATGGGGTAATTATAGCTCTCTTGAATTATGCTTCGTGTTGTTATGGAAGGCTCGTTCCACACCGTGTCAGTCATGGGGGTTGTTTGACGATACTTTACCACTCTTGTAAGTGCAGGTTGGTGAAGTTGCGAAGCCCCAAGGCTGGTCACTCGTGGAATGTCTCGACAATAGACTGACAGACCCGTCTATGATGAACGGTGTCTGATGGGGGGGAGCGGTCTCGAGTCAAATGACCGTGGTTTTTTTTTTTTTCCTGAACAAATATGCACCACGAAGTGAACACGAGTAACAATTAACAGTAAAAACAAGACTAGCAGAGGACTCGATGAGATGACACATTTCAAGACATCTTCAGCTCCGGATCTTCTCCGCCCGTCACCACCGCCGCGTCCACCGCTGCCGCTACAAGCAGCCTCCTCTCCCGACGCTCGCGCCTGCTCACCGCAAAACCCACACCCAGGGCTCAAACTCACACTGCCCACGCTGACGTGCGAGGTTTTAGTTTGCGTGCGCGTGAATGAGAGTGCGGGTGCACGTGTGCGTGAACGGCCGTGCGAGAGCGAGCGCATGTGTGTGGAGTGCGTTAGCGGTGGTGGTGAAATTAGCATACCCAGTGATCCGAGTTCGATCTCCACTCGTGATCAATATCAGTGACGAATATATCTGAACCGGTCCTGGCCCACCACTAGGTCGAATAAGCCTTAAATGAGTACCTGGTGTGGTGTGTGAACATCGGAACTGGGGAGTCAATGGCGGCCCCAGATGGGGTTCTGGCCACCCACCTGTTGCCGGCCTTCATAGGTGCTACTCGTTAGGGGCCATCCATTGAGTCCGTACGCATGGAGGGGGGGGGGGGTTAACCCAAATGCGTACGTTTGCGTATGGGGGTCTACTGACAATGTACGTACGCATAGGAAACGGGGGGGGGTGAAGCCTCGATAATAATTTGTCTACATTGGCCTTCAAATGAGTTACATAGTCCGGCAGTGGACTATCTGTTTGCTTAAATCCTTGATCGTTTCTGCGTGGATTAAATGTCGGCCGTTCTATAGGATTCGAGGCGGGGGGGGGGCGTCAGGCGTACCTACGCAGGTGGGGGGGGGTAAAAAGTACGCGTGCGTGCGTGCATACAGGGAGGGGGGGAGGGGTCAAGTTTTAACAGATTTTTGCGTACATACAAAATGGATGGCCCCTTAACAGCACTCGCTCAAGCAGTCTGCTAAAGGCTACATTGGCGATCTTTGTCTTTATGAGTGTCTTCGTGTGTGAATGTGTGAGCGCATGTGAGAAGCAACGCCCCTCTCACCTGGATGAAGAGGTAAACCCCGCGTTCACACGGAGGTCTGCAACACCAGTTGGTCCATCCTGACAGAATACAATTAACATGTATATATTAATATGTATATATTAACATGTATATATTTTATTTTTATTATTATATTATCTCCCTTCTACGTGACTTTACCGAAAGAACCAAGAAGATGTATTATTACTACTATATTTATACATAGGCCTTAAAGTCCAATGCGACTCACAATTGGTTTCTTTTGGGTTCGGTTGTGTAAATAAAATGTGTGTAGTATACCCTCCTCCACCCGACACAGCCAATTAATAAATGTGTAGAGGTGCTAGACACTCTATTCGGTAACCTGCGGGGCCGCTATATATTAGAGGGGCAATGCAGTGTTACCGCTCTGGGACCAACGGCCGGAGTCAGAGAGAGGTGAGAGCGGATCGTAAACATGGATTCCCACCAGACCAACGGCCAGGGGCCAGATGAGGTAAAAGAAGACCGAAAATGCAGATTGTAAAGAACCAATCAGAGGGTCCCACGAGGGAGCGTGGGATTGGATAAGGACCGTTACAAATGGGTATAAAAGGGCGAGCGCGGGGAGCGCCCGCGGTTCTCCTCATACAAAGACAGAAGCCTGGCTGAAGAAGCTAGGACCCTGGACCAAGCCTTCCAGCTCTTGTGAGAGCTAAGGCTCAGTGTTCCAGTGGTCAAGAGGAGAATAGGTCCTGGCAGGCAGGACCCTGGCTCCCCAGCCTTCCAGCTCTTGTGAGAGCTAAGGCTCTGCGCGACCAGTGGTCAGGGGACCCACCGAGCCAGCGATGGGTCAAGCTAGCCTCCCCTAGGTCCCAGCCGGAAGACACTAGGGTAGCGGGTAGACTGGGAATAGCTCCCACCAGTTTGGAGGCTGTACCTCCCTAGGCTAGCACTCAGAGCCGTGTAAAGGTCCCGCTAGGTACGGAGGCTGTACCTCCTCAGGCTTCGGGTGAGGGAACCGTATATCCCTCTGTGTGTATAGGGACTGTGACGGAAGAAAGACAATAAACCAGTGTGTGCCTTAAATAAGTTTATTCATCTGTTATTACAACACTACAACTGGAGTCAGAAGTGGTTAAAAACGAACATGGAAACAAGACGCACAGTCCGTGTGGGAGGTACGGAGGAAGAAAACTCCGACTCACCTGCAGGAGCGGAGAGCGCCGCTGAAGATATGGGCATGGAGCCATCCGCCCAACTGTCTGCCCGACCGCCGCGGGCGACGAGATCCAGGCTGCGCACGGCCGTTTCGTCCAACTGCTGCATGCTGCAGCCGCCATCCTTGAAGAAATTACCTTGGGGACTGCGGGCGGAGTGGACCGGCCGCCGGCGGATGTTTCCGCCATTACAAACCCGGAAGGATTTGAATTTCCCGCCGGAGGGTCACGTGCTTCTGCCGGAAGCTGAAATCAAGTGCACGCTGGGAACATTGACAGCCAATCACGGCACGCCGCGTCATCGGCGCGCAACGCTGCCTCCGCAAGTTGCTCGGGCAACGCCACGTCATCACGGCAGCGACGCTGTACAGTAGACATCGTAGGCCAAGAGATCGCCGCGTTCGGGACCGAGTCCGAACGAGCTGAAGATGACGAGACGGCTGCTCTCCAACAACGTCTGCCCGTCTTCCGCGAATTCACGTTCACAGGGGGCGACTGGGCGGCATTCCAACGTCGCTTCCTCAGCCACCAAGAGATGGTGGGCTGGTCAGACGCACAGGCGCTACGGGCGCTGCTGGCCACCTTAGAGGACGACGCTCTCGCCGCGCTCATCTCCATTCCCAAGCGACAAAGAGCCACTCTACAAGCGGAACTTCGGTCAATGGACCTCCTTCCGCCACCTGCCACCAGTTCTATGAGAGACGGTGCAAACCTAGAGAATCGCCATTGACGTTCCGTACCTACACTACTCGCCATCGCAAGAGCGGCTTACCCCCGCATGGACGATGAGGCCATAGACGCTCTCGTCCTCCAGAAGCTGCTGGAGCTGGCGCGTGGACTGCACGTTGTCATCCAAGCCGTGGATGATGAAGATATGTGCTCACTGCGAGCTGCCCGGAGCATCCATGCTCATCTGATGCTTGACCAGGACGAGACCATCACCGCATTGGCTACGACGTCGGAGCCTGCCAGCGGGGACGACAATAGCTCTCCAGATCGTGCCTTCGCAACGACCAGGGCGACGGGCCGGCGATCACCCGACCGCACCGGGCGCCGCGACGACCAGCGGTGGGGACGGCCCTTCCCCCGCAGCGACGTGACGTGTTTCAACTGTGGCCGCCGAGGCCACATTTCAACTGACTGCCGTTCACCTCGTCGGCACTCCTCCGGATCCCAAGGCCAGGACCGCAGGGCACCCAACGCACCGCGGCATAAACAGGCGAGTCGCGGCACCCCTCACGTTCGGCCCTCACTTACACCTTATACACCACAACGCACCATTGACTTCGCTCGTGATTCGGCGTATGACGTGCGCTGTTCTGGTGATTCTTCACGGCCACTCCGACCTGGGCAGTGGTCAGAGCTGGCCCATAGAGTGGTCGCAGGTTCAATTGAGGGTGTAGAGTTTCGTGTGCTAGTCGACACCGGCGCATCGGCCACTATCATTTTGGACTTAATTTATAACATACTACCGGTGCGATGTCGACCCTTGCAAAAGGTCTCTGTTCCGTGTTTTGCCGCGAATAGAAGTTCGCTGAGAATTATCGGGAAACTTCGGGCGCAAATTTCGATTGGTGATATTAAATTGGCCGGCCCTGGATCAGGGGTGTATTGAACTTCCGTCGGACCGTTGGATGGCGTTTTTACCCACGACCACGCATTCACGTACAGCCAATGCCTCTGTGCAGGCTTTTGTGGCTTGCACTGTACGCAATCCACCGGGGGCGCAAATGCTTGTACCCTTGCAGTTAAAGAAACAGCTCGCTCCGAACGCCTCGGTACATGACGTTCTGTTAGGGCCCACCAACATGGCGGTTAAGGGTCTAGCATTTATGGCCACACAGACCCGTCGTTCCACAGGGGACTGTGCTCGCTTATGCGACAGTGGCGCCCCTGGGGACCGAGGTCATGGGACATGTATTTGACGCCCTGCAGCCTCAACCTCCTCCCAAATCAGACGAGGGACGGTTAGATGCACTCTGCGCGGACGCTGGCGATTTATCCAGGCCGCAGCAGATTTATCCAGGCCGCAGCAGATGAAATTGCGGGCTCTTTTACGAGAATTCTTGGATGTGTTCAGTAAATCTAAACTTGATATTGGCTGCACCAAGCTGCTGCGTCACCACATTGATACTGGCGACGCTGCCCCTATCCGTCAAAACCCGTTTCGGCTCAGCCTGGCGGAGAAACAGCATGTGAAAATGGCAGTTGACGACATGCTGGTGGCTAATATAATTTCTCCTTCAACCAGTCCCTGGGGTGCTCCGATAGTGCTGGTCAAAAAGCACGATGGCAGTCTTCGTTTTTGTGTTGATTTTCGGCGCCTGAATAAAATTTCCATGGCTGACGCCTATCCTCTCCCACGTATGGATGAGTCATTGGATGCTCTGGCAGGGGCACATAATTTGTCCACTCTAGACCTTCTGTCGGGGTTTTGGCAACTTCCCCTCGACGAGGCGTCTAAACCAAAGACTGCTTTTCGGACACCACAGGGCCTTTTCGAGTTTAATAGATTGCCCATGGGTCTCCACTCGGCCCCAGCAACGTTCCAGAGGCTCATGGAGCTCGTCCTCGCTGGGCTCCAGTGGGACTCATGTCTCATTTACCTTGACAACGTTATCGTCTTTGGCCGCACGTTCAACAAACACATTGAACGGTTGTGCGCTGTTATCTTGAAGATGCGTGCTGCTAACTTGAAGTTCAAACCGCAGAAATGCCACCTTCTGCGTGAGTCTGTGCGCTATTTGAGCCACATAGTCAGCCGCTCAGGAATTTCCACCGACCCCCAAAAAAAACCAAATGCATCAGCCAATGGCCTACCCCCACCTCTGCGGGGGACGTTCGCAGTTTTATTGGTTTTGCGTCGTTTGCAATTTTTCTGTCCAGGCATGCTGCGTGATGTAACGGATATTTTAATGGGCTGCACCCAATGTGTGCAGCGGAAACCGCCAGCGAAGCCTGCATGCCTACCCCTGCAGCCCATCTCGGTGTCCCGTGTAAACGAGCTGGTTGCTCTCGATATTCTGGGGCCTTTCCCTACTACGCCTCGTGGTAACAAGCACCTTCTGGTTGGGGTTGAGTATTTTACACGGTGGCCTATGGCCTGGGCCCTCCCCAACCAGTCGGCAGCACCTTTGTTCAGGGATACGTATTGGACAAGGGCGCTCCGGAATGGCTGCTGACCAATCAGGGAATACATTTTTCGAGCGCCCTGTTGAGCGATGTATGCCGCCAGTTGGGCACAAAGAACATGCAAACTTGGCCCTAGTACCCTCAAACTGACGGCATGGTGGAGCGCCTGCATAGAACCCTCACCTCTATGCTGTGCCATCAGGTTGATGAATCCCACCTAGACTGGGACTTGCAGGTTCCGGGGGTCCTCGCTGCATACCACATGGCGCCACATGCAGCGACGGGGTTCTCCCCATTCTTTGTAATGTACGGCAGGGATGCCATTCCCCCCACCGACGTTTGGCTGGAGATAGTGCAGCCTCCACAATCATCAAAGCTCACTGATCACTTACGCTTCAATCTCCGTAAGCTGTCCGAAGCACGTGATGCGGCAATCGAAAATTCGGCCTCCCGCCAGCGGGCAAATTCAAGGCTGCAAGCCCCTCACACGTTCACGCATCAGTGGGCACCGGGTGATAAAGCGTGGCTTCATTGCCCCCAGGTGCCGGTGTCTACATCGGCAAAACTCCTTAAACCGTGGAGGGGTCCGGTGGAAGTGGTCGAGGTTATGCGACCACAATGTGTTAGAATCCGTTGGGGACGGCGCCGCTGGTTTGTTCACCCTTCTCGCTTAAAGCGTTTTGTTGCGCCGCGCGTTTCTGCGTCAAACTCACAACACGGGGGCCGAGCGTGCGATGTGTCTGACGAGCCGGATGTCGCCCCGTTGGTGCCAAATCCACAGCGCAGACGTGTCCTTTCTTCTGCAGATGACGTAGGAATGATGGGGCCGTGCAGGCCACGATCGGCCACTGGGGACCATTGGTCGTCAGGGGTCTCCATGGAGAGGCCTCCTGACCCGCCTGACATTCCTGTCATGCCGCCTGATCCGCCTGCACCGCTAAAGGGGCCACTCGTCCCCTACGATGGTCCCGCGAAATACACGCGTGTGAAATCCCGCCGGTTTTCGTAATATCTACATTACGTTGTATGACACGGTCCCGGTGGTGCATCGTTTTCGTTGCGACAACCGCTGCATGGGTTTTTGCGTCGCGCATGTTGTCAAATTGTTAAAATGTTACCGTGTACATATGTTGTTATTAAGGGGGGATATTTATATTGGGTGTGTATTCTTGTTCTTGAAATTGGTTCTTGTCCGCAAGGCACACACACTTTATTTTTGCATTGTTGGAGTTTCCCATTGTTGCAGCCGGGACGGCCGAAGCTTCCAAAGGGGGGGGGGGGGGGGTGATGTAGAGGTGCTAGACACTCTATTCGGTGACCTGCGGGGCCACTATGTATTAGAGGGGCAATGCAGTGTTACTACTCTGAGACCAACGGCCGGGGTCAGGGAGAGGTGAGAGCAGATCGTAAACACGGATTCCCGCCAGACCAACGGCCAGGGGCCAGATGAAATAAAAGAGGATCGAAAACGCAGATTGTAAAGAACCAATCAGAGGGTCCCACGAGGGAGCGTGGGATTGGATAAGGACCGTTACAAACGGGTAAAAAAGGGCGAGCGCGGGGAGCGCCCGCGGTTCTCCTCACACGAAGACAGAAGCCCGGCTGAAGAAGCTAGGACCCTGGACCAAGCCTTCCAGCTCTTGTAAGAGCTAAGGCTCAGTGTTCCAGTGGTCAAGGGGAGAATAAGTCCTGGCAGGCAGGACCCTAGCTCCCCAGCCTTCCAGCTCTTATGAGAGCTAATGCTCTGCGCGACCAGTGGTCAGGGGACCCACCGAGCCTGTGGTGGGTCAGGCTAGCCTCCCCTAGGTCCCAGCCGGAGGACGCTAGGGTAGCGGGTAGACTGGGAATAGCTCCCGCCAGTTCAGAGGCTGTACCTCCCTAAGCTAGCAGTCAGAGCCGTGTAAAGGTCCCGCTAGATACGGAGGCTGCACCTCCTCAGGCTACAGGTGAGGGAACCGTATATCCCTCTGTGTGTGTATAGGGCCTGTCAGTTTAACACGTAGGCTTTAGGGACTGTGTCGGAAGAAAGACAATAAACCAGTGTGTGCCTTAAAGAAGTGTATTCATCTGTTATTACAACACTACAAATATGTCACGTGAATCAAACATGCCTAATCTATTGGTGCTTCAGCAACACCAATGGTGCCGCTATTGGAGAGCCACCTTACAACATTCACTTGGAAGCGTCTGTGCCCAGCATCATCAAGTTGTTAACAGGAGCTCAGATCTCAGGTGAAAGTGCTTCCTAATCCAGGTCCTTAAGTAGGTGCCATGATATCATAGGGGCAGTCATGCACGTGATCTAATTTAATCATAAGTCGATTGTTACTTGTTGGGTTGTGACTGGCTGGTTAGGTTAGTGTAATAAGGTGAATATATTTTGCGACTTTCGGTAAAGCCACGTAGATAGAGAAAATAATCAAAATAATAACAATATCACATCGTTTCGATCGCAACACGAGCAATCGTCTTCAGGTGAAAAAAGGGGGAAATCTGCTGTTTATAAAGGTTTAGAGATGGGCGGGGCAGCTATTGTTAATGTGGGAGAGGTGTCCGTAACCTGCAGTAGGTCTACACCAATCAAAGAGCGGTTTACAAATGGTTTAGAGATGGGCGGGGCAGCTATTGTTAATGTGGGAGAGGTCTCCGTAATCTGCAGTAGGTCTACACCAATCAAAGAGCTATTTACAAATTATTTAGAGATGGGCGGGGCAGCTAATGCCAATGTGGGGGAGGTGCTACAGAGCTGTGGGGGGTGGCCATTGTATTGTGAGAGATTAGCATGTCAATGTAAGACAGCGCAGTAGCCACATGGAGGTGGAAAAGAATGGCAAGCCGCCATTTACTAGAACAGCTAACGGTGGCTGTGTTAGTGAATGTAACTCAGAGAGTCGAAAATAACTGCTAGGTAGCATAGGAACATCACAGCCAGTTATGACCTAAACTGGTTAATAACGTCCTTCCAATGATTGCTCAGTTTGTACCCATATTCTCGGTTGAAATTGTGTCTGTGTTTACATATCTGGATGGCTTCATGAACGAATGTGTTAATAGCCAGTGGGTTTGCAGAGTACTTTCGTCTTGGCAAAATAAATATTGTGTGTGCCCACAGCGTTAAAATAATGATCAGCCACGGCTGAGGTATTGGTCCTACCGTGTTTCAGATCTGCCTTATGTTCACGGACTCGGTCCGAGACATGTCGCTTAGTTTCCCCAATGTAACTGCTGCCTCAGACACAGCTTAGTTTGTAGACACCTGGGTATTGCACGTCGGGGATCGCATCCTTCACAGAAGGGATCAAATCACAAATTGTATGTACTGTGTTGAATTGGACCTGGATCTTGTGTTTGCTCATGATTTTGGAAATATTTTTGGTGACCCCTGCTATGTATGGCAAGGTGATGGTTTTGATTGGGTCCTCAGGTGGTTCTCTTCCAACGGTTGGGTTGATAGCTTTACGGATTGTGTAGTCCGAATATCCATTCCTCTTGAGGGCTTGGTTTACGTGCTCCAGTTCACTGGCTAGGTGGTGATGGTCGGAAATACGAGCTCTGTGGTATAGAGTTTTGATAGCTGGGTGTATGGAATTGATGTGGTTGAAGAACTGGTCCAGAGCTGGTAGGCCATGTGGCCAGATGACAAACGTATCATCAACGTATCTCTTCCACAGGGAAGGACGTAGGGTGGATGCCTGGATAGCATCTGTCTCAAATTTCTCGATGAAAACATTGGCTACAACTGGAGATAAGGGAGAACCCATAGGGGTACTTTCAACTTGTTTGTAGAAAGTTCCATTCCAGGTGAAGTAAGTGTTGGTGAGGCAGTGTCTAACCAGGGCCAGTACATCAGCATTCAATCCTTGTTGGACCACATCTTCAATTATTCTATTGGTGTCAGGCACAGGAACTTTGGTAAACAAAGATACCACATCGAAACTGACAAGCAAATCACCTGGAGATAGTGAGATCTCCTTAATGGAAGATATCAAGTGAGCTGAGTTAAGTACAGCTGAGGTAGTCTTACCAGTGAATGGTTGCAAGGTCTCTGACAGAAATCGGGCCAGTTTGTAGGTGGGTAAGCCAATGGTGGAGACGATAGGGTGGAGTGGTGTGCCTTCTTTATGGATTTTTGGTAAGCCATAAAATCTGAGTGGTCTAGCAGCAGAGGGTTTTAAGGCAAGCCGCTTGGTTGGTTCGATTAAAGATGTCGAATCAGTGATGATGTTGTTGGTTTTTGTAACCAGGCGGTTGGTAGGATCTCTATTGATTTTGGTATAGCTGCCATCATTAAGTAGGTCCTGAATTTAGTTATTGTATGTGGTTTTGTCCAAGATAACAGTGGCATTGCCCTTGTCGGCTGAGAGGATAACTATGTCATCTCTCTTTTTTAGTTGAGAGAGTTCAAGGCACTCATCCTTGCTGATGTTGCAACTGAGATGTGTTTAGGGGTGACTGCGAAATTCAACCCTTTAGCTAGAACCGATTTTAGGCTGTCGGAAATTGGGCTGTTGCTCTGATTGATAACAATCTTGTCACCATCTAACTTTTTAGTGTCTGGATCTGGCTTCTTCTTGGAGAGGAGGTTGAACTTGGAAATCAAGTTATCTTTGCATTTAGCTGACATTGAGGCGGCTAAAAAGGCTGTCATGTTATCTACATGGTCCTAATCAGATGTAGACATTTTTTCTGTCAATGTTAAGTGTGATTGCAATAGGGGCTTGTCTAAATTGTCTAGTTCAAATCGGAACAGTCTTATTCTCTCTGAGACCAGGGCTAGGCTGGCCCTGAACAAGATCCGTTTAGCATTAGAAGTGACAACAGCAGATGTGAGTGTAAAGGCGATCGGCATTATCTTAGTGCCGCGACATCTCTTCAGGAAAGTGAGCGACTCGATCAGCTATTGTCATTGTCGTTAAATGTTAACTTAGTTGTTCATAAAGGTTATGGAGATTATCACGATGATAAATTAGTGATACAAAATGATTGTTGGTGTTTTTAATTTGCAACATTATAATAAATTAAACATACGTGGCGAGAGTCGATTATAGTCGTTGTAAATTAAGCGTGATAGTAGCACTATGGGGTTTAGTACAATCATGATTTAACGATAAGGGTTGAACCAAGAGGCTTAGTGAGTTATGAATTTAGTTACGCCAGAGGTAGGTTAGCATGCAGAAGGGAGTGGAGTGATATGAGAGTGGAGAGGTAGGGGAGTGGAGGGATACGAGAGGTAGGAGAGCGTGTGGAGGAGAGTGAGGCGAGAGGGGAAGAGAGCATGTGGAGTGTGATGAGAGGGGAGAGGTAGGGCGTGTGGAGGGAAGTAAAGTGAGATGAGAGCGGAGAGGGAGTAGCGTGTAGAGGTGCAGCAGAGAGATGACCCCGCAAAGGTAGGAAAGTATTTACAGGTAGTGCATTGAAATGAAAGGGGATAGGTAGCAAAGCGTGTGTGTGTGTCGATGAGAGAAGAGATGTAGAAAGGGGCAAGACCATGAGAAATCTTAAAAACAGTTCCTGCTGTCTTAGAGTGCATCCGAGACTTAACAGGAATCCAGCGCAAAAATTGGAGCACAGAAGTGATACAATCGCACATCCCTGAAACAGCCGGCTCAGTGAGAAACGAAGGGAACTGCACAAGGGGAGACAGTGAGTGCACGGGGAGAGGGGGGGCGCACCTGAGGACATGGTGCAGCTCCTCCTCAGTGCTGCTCAAATCCATCGCATTCTGGACAGCGCGGTTCTCTTTCAACAGCCGTGCCCTGTACACATAGACACGCGCTCAACACCCGCACTTTCATCACCATCAGCAGTAGCCGTTGTCTATCCACTGCTGGATGAAAGCTTCCCTACACTGTCACCATGCCTCATGGTGCAGTGCTGCTACCATCCTTTCATTACTACCGTCCCGGCTTTGGTTGTCTTCTTGGGACGTCATGGGACCTTCCTTGCCAGTATCAAAATATAAGAATATGTTTTATGTCTAACACTGTTTGAGACTAGGCTCTAAAGAAAACTGTCTCTGGTGTGGACAAATCAGTTTCAGAGACAATGCATATAATATCAGAGCATGTGTTTTTGTTTGTATGTTCACCACAAGTATATGTGGTTAATGCAGACATGATTCCTTGCAAAAGTTTCAGCTTGGTGTTTTAACATCGTTACACCTGTTTTATTGCCAGAAAGGGTAAAACCTACTCTTGGGACGTGTTCGCTGTTTGGGCTGCCATCGCATTACTGGTTTTGTCCGTCGGCTCCCACATATACACACACACCTGCACTTATATTCGGCTTCACTTACAGCTGCACACCCACATTTTCCCTGCAGGCTACAACACATGTTATGCATAATGGTGCCCCATCCAAGCACTATCCAGGTTTGCAGTCCTGATTAGCTTCCGAGATCTGGTGAGATTGTGTACAAATCAGGAGATTTGGTCAGAGAGGCTACAGCTGTGGACAGCAGAGGACAATGCAAGCAAAATTATTTGTTGTCGAGTACTTTTATACCCGTATGTCTATGCTCCCCACCCGCATTCATCAGCCTGCGCTAACCAGCATGGTTAGGTTTGTGCCAAATAACCCCCTACATTCCGCATAGGTGTGGGGAGGCCCTCATCCAGCATTAGATTTGGTAATGGGTGCTGAGGGATGGACAGGAGGAGCAGCGCACTCCATTTGCTGTGTCTCCATTCTGCACAGGAAGTCCTCATTCTCCTCAGGCTCCTCGCTCTGCGTCGCCGCCGGATGCGAGACTGCAGTACAACGGCGCATTCAACAAATGATTTGGCGATGCTTTCGTGCACAAGTAACAAAAACTCAACACATCCGTCAATAACGCCGATGGCTTTAAAAAAGTATTTATATAATAGGAAACGTTTCTGAAAATTGCCCTTCTTCATCGCACACATACACTGACAGTATTAATCAGGGCGGCTTGCTGAATTCGAAACCACAAACCACTGCAATAAGGGGCCATTGAATCAGAATCTTTATTTAGATTGGAAGAATCCGGTGAGCTAAGAAGGAAACTCTCTCTCTCAGATGTCGTATCACCGCCTCAATAAAGGCAATGCACACGTAGCACGCGAGGTAGTGGCATGGATGAGGTATCAGTCCACGTCACGAGATCTTTATCTTCCACTCAGAGGGGAGGGGGGGGTGCGGCACCTCCTGCCATGTAGCTAACCCAGTCTTGCCAACCCGTGCATGTGGGGAGCCCCTCACCTCTCAGGGAGCTCTCTTCAATCAACTTCTCCGAGCGTTGTGACTCGCACTGTAAATTTCTTTGCATCTGAGCGGCGGCAAAACGACGTCTCTCTCAGATTCCACTGCCAACGGAGTAACCGCACGCGCTCGTCATCTTGTCACTCATCAATCCACCGCTGGGTGAAAGCCTCCTTCTCAGCCGTTGCATCTCACACATGTCACTACGTTCATTATCGTTAGCCTCAGGCATCAAAAACAGCCTCGCAGCCCCTACGCAGATGACCACCCTGAGCCATTATAAATGCAATCGTTCTGGTCTTAAAACAAATTCGTTTCGTACAATGCAGCCTGTTCGGGTGCAGAATAGCATGCGAAGAAGTTTCTATCCATTGACCAGTGTGACTTTCATCGCCTCCATCTCAACACATCTTCACCGCCTGCCAAATCTACATCCCCATCATCCCTTTCCATGAGCAGCTTTTAAGCAAAATAAATGTGAATATAAGAGGACGCCAGCTGGTTCAGAGGTCAGAGCACTGAGCTGGCACTGCAGGTAACTCAAGCATAGAGTTTATGGTAACAGCCTGTTCACCAATGAGACAATAAAACACATTAAATATGGTTCTGCGCTTAATTTAGTGAACATCTCGCAGTGGCGAGTTGTTAAGCACCTCGCCTGGTAAACAGGTCGTGGGTATGATCCCGACCCCTGACGACTGCATATTTGGAGTTGACATGTTCTCTCTTCCCCATGGTCATGTAGATTTTTCTTCGGGTCCTTCAGTTTTTCCCTCTACATTTAGAAACATGAGTTTAGAATATTTGGCTGCTAGAAATTTCCACATAAGGGGCCGTCCATAAATGACGTCACGTGATTTTGGACGATTTTTGACCCCCCCCCCCTCGTCACACGGCATCACAAAAAGTCAGACCCCTCCTCAAATATGACGTCACAAAGCTCTGCCCCCCCCCCCCCCCAAAACCATATTTCCATTTTTAAAATAAAACATGCTTCAAAACCCTTTAAACTATTGTCATTGTAGTGCGTATGTAATGTGGCCCTGCACTGTGATGTTGTAGCAGAAAACACGTATTAAAAAGGAGGCGTTGGAAAGCTTACATTTAGCATAAAATTCACTTGAAAATATTCAACGTCTAACTAAAACTGCAGATGTTCAGAATATTATGTTGAAATTTTCTTATAATTTGAAAATATTAAAAGTAATTATAACTATAAAAAAATACTTGAAACTTTGTAGTAGAACGAAGCAAAATTGAGAGTACAATAATAACAATCACATTCATTTGACAGAATGAAAAGCCCTGGTAAAATCATTAGAATCAAAATGTTCAATAACAATAATAATAAAAAAAATTCTAAATGTATGCTTCTCCATTCTCCCATGGAGAAGAAAAATGCTCCTTCATGGAATAAATAAAAGGTGACCTTAGTAAACTTAAATAATCAAATAGTTAATAATGAAAATTTATCAAAATTAGTGCTGTTATAACAATTTTATATTTATTTAAAGTTGCACATTTTGATGTGACGTCACATTTCTCAACCCACCCCCTCGTCACACATCGTCACAAATGTCTGACCCCCCCCCCCACCTAGGTGCGTGACGTCATTTATGGATGGCCCCTAAGCTACTTCGTTGAGCTATCATTTGTGGCCAGGTCGCTTATGAAAAAAGAGCTATATAGGTCAGTGGACCTTACCTGGCAAAATAAAAAATGGTTTAGTTTATAGTTTTATTATAGTATAGGGTTTGACCATAATGCAAGACAAGCATTACTGTCAGTGGACAGATCGGGTGAGAAAGTGCTGCCCCCTTCTGCATAAACAGGGCAATTAATACTCTTTGGGTCTTTCGGTAAAGTCACACAGATAGAAAAATAATTTCAAAAATCACGACGTTTCGATCGCAACACAAGCGATCGTCTTCAGGTGAAAAAATACAGCAGTTGAACTGCTGAGGCAGGAGAAATATAGCGAGAGAACTACTGCAGCAAGAGGTTAAATAGGTGTGAGATGGGTACAACCCAAGGGTAAGTGCGCGGGGCTAGAGATGGAATTTACAAGTCAAATACCTCGGCCATTGTATTGCTAGAGATTAGCATGTCAATCTGTAAATGTAACCCCACGACTACGGTGCAGAAGAAGATTGACATGCTAATCTCTAGCAATACAATGGCCGAGGTATATTACTGTAAATTCCATCTCTAGCCCCGACCACTTACCATTGGGTTGTACCCATCTCACACCTATTTAACCTCTTGCTGCAGTAGTTCTCTCGCTATATTTTTCCTGCCTCAGCAGTTCGCCTGCTGTATTTTTCACCTCAAGACGATCGCTTGTGTTGCGATCGAAACGTCGTGATTTTTTTAAAATAACTTTTCTATCTACGTGACTTTACCGAAAGACCCAAAGAGTATGAATGCCTGCAGTCACGAAAGCTTTAAGTCACGGGCAATGAATGTCATTCTCAGAAATTATTTGGTAATGCTGTCGTCGCTGCTTTGGAAGTGGTGCACTATCACAAATAACAAAAACAAATCAACACTTTTGTCAATAAGACTACCTCATAGACTGTTCCTTTAAAGACAATATTATTGACGAATGTGTTGAGTTTTTGTTGTTGTCAAATTAGATTTTTAAAAGGCGGCCGAATGCCTCCAGGGGTCTTTACAGCGCCATAGGTAACCGCAACTATCGTTACAGCATCTCAGTATCATCACAATTCTATGTCCGCTAAGGCCACAACAAAACTAGGGTTGTTAAATGATAACTGGGAAACCGACAACTCTTTTCAGAATCCGTTACCAGTTCCGAAAATCGGGATCTGGTAACTGTTTCCAGTGCAATGTGAGTCATGAACGCAACCGATTGACACGCTCGAGCATCAGTGATAAGGTAAAGGTGCAGTTCTGCAGTTGTATGCTTGCTTTGTTCACGCCATTGCCGGGAGGTCATCACCTCGAGGGAGCTCTAGCGGGTATTTGTGCTGTACTCACGGATGCTGCTTGGTGGACAGGCAGTGGGGGTGTTGGGATTTAAGAAACTTTCCCTATTGTTTCAACTACGTGCTTGTGAGATGGAATCGATCCGGGAACCTCTGGATTACAAGTCCAGTATGCTGATTACCACTTGCACCACAGTGGCGGCCCCCTTGGTTTCTCAGCTCAAAACTTTATGCTAATCACGAGACATTTCTGTTTGCGTGGCAAACTGGTCACCTTTTTTTTTACCGGTTATGCAATAAAAAATGGAATAAACCAACTACAACCGGGCCTTTATTATAAAACTCCAATAGTCCACAGCTTGGCAAAGTGCTGCGCCGTCCACATTGAATGCGTGACTTGCGGTGAGGACACGCTGCCAAGTGTGCGCGAGGCGCTCAAGACGCACGTTGTATTCCCGAATGCTGCCGAGGATGTCGGAGAGGCTCCTTATGTCCTCCTTGAACTTGACGCTGCACAGAACGAACAACCCCCACCCGTGTTAGCCTTTCAGGCCGATGGTGCAAGCGCCTTTAGCGAGCAGCCACTTAAAAGGTTGGCAACAGCGCACCGAGGTGGGCGGTGTGGCCATAGCAACAACGCCGGGCCGCATATTTGGTCTCTTCCATTGCTGCTGTTTACACACATAAGGTAAACAGGTACTAATTCAAAGCTGAGTTAGGCACTGCAGTTAGCCATTCTGGGGAATTGTGACTGCACGCACTTGTCCACACTGCTCCGTGCACGCAGAGTGCAGCTCACACTCTACCCCAGGTAGTGCGGGTGTGCAGGGCTCGGGTAGGGGGTTATATTCTCAGCATTACATGTGTGCGGGTTGTAGAACCCATAGTAACCTGGTCATTGTAAAAACGTGATTTAAATATAGCAATAATAAAATATAGTAATAATTATATACAAGATCTCAATAAATATAGAGTATTAAAACGAAGGGCGAGGAAACAGGAAACTTTGATTATATTGATTGAATTAGGCAATGGGCACAGCAGGAATAAATGCGTAACCGTGAGAAAACACGATCCAAGGAATAGGATCCAGAATCGTCGCGTGCGAATCTCCCTACTTGAGCTGCGACGTGATCTCCTTGACATCCTTGATGGCCACGTCGTAGTGCTCGATGCGCTTAATATGTGACTCGATCACATACCCCAGCCTGCACATGCACACCCGCGATAACGTCACACTTCCGAGCTCCTTCGCTCGTAACACATTTAAAACATTTTAAAAAATCACGTTGTGTCTCCCCCCCCAACCCCCCAATTTTATCCCGATTTCTGTCGCCATCATGCCAAGTGACGAAGAATCCACTTGGATCTCTCACACCTCACAGAGCAAGCCTTTGTTTTAGAGAATGCCCCTCGGAAGTGGATATCACGAATATGTCTCGTGAGTGACCTCAGGTCCACACAGCAGGGGGTCGTCGTCGTCCAGGAAGATATCCGTCATTTATTTTAATGATTGTTTAAGGTATATTTGATTCATTATACGCAGTGACCAGTCGTATTGTCCACATTCTTTGATATCTGGCGTGTAATGGATGCATTTGACACACTCTTCAATCACACACAAAAAATAAAGATCCCCCGTGTAGCCTTAACATACTTTTAGGGAAAGTGATGTTAGTGAGCACCTATGAAGGCGGGAACGGTACACGATGGGGTGAGTGGCCATCACCACGACCAACCGCATTTGTTGCCCGTGAACAGGAATCGAACATGGGTCACCGGGTTCGGCGCAGTGCGCTAACCGCTACACTACCGCTCCCCACTCAAGCAAACACACAATTAAATGCAAAAACGTCTAATTAAAAATCAGAGTACCAGTCATCAAATATGTAACTGACACTTGGTCCAAAGAATACTTGATCCTGTTACGCACTGAAAACAAAAAGGTATTAATCAATTACTTAACTCAGAATTTAGGTTAATAAAGCATCACCCACTGCACGCTATGATGATTATGATAAGGCAAGCAATGGAACAAAGGCAATCGGCTTTCAGGATATGAAGCCTGGTTAATATTGGGTGCATATACTACATTTAGAATACCAATTGCGTCATAGGCTCCGATACCAGTTTTTTTATGTTCTTGTGATTGTCAGTGTAAAATGTGATAATGAGATTATCGTAATGGAATGGTTAAGTGTCAGGTAGTGATAACCATAGATTCGTATTCATTTGAGGCACAGTCTGTAGCAGATGGTCTCAGTCTATGGTGAAATGGTGACATGACAGACGTATTCGAGTCTTCTGTGGCTGGTGAATTTGAAGTCAATGGACGAGTAACAGACAGGTCCCTTGTATTGTAATGTCGTCGAACACGTCACTCGCCCAACGCAGAAAGCAGCTTTGATGGATGACGGCACGGTAGCCAGGTGATCGAAGTAGTCGATAACTTGCCATGTGTGATGGGTCTTGACGACGTGTAAAACGATGACACCCGTCTCCAATGTCCTACATAGAGATGTGTCGTCATCTTGAAAATTTTCAACGGACTTGTTTTAGTCATTTTTTTAAATCTCGTGTCGTCTACAGCACGTTCAGTGCAATGTCAACTTATCTCCCTTTCAAAAGCAATGGCTTTCTTTTTCCAGTAGGCAAATCTCTTCTCGCTCTCCTTCAATATATATTCCGCAGCACTCACTTTGAGTCTCCTTAATCTCACTTGCCATTATGTATCAGCTTTATATTATTCAAAAACAGCAAATATTAAAGTTTGCTTTTAGATATGATGGCCAAGAGCTTCATGATAAATTGGTGGATATTATCAGGGTTTATTCACACATAATTGAGCTTATATCAGGGGAATGTCAAAGCCAAGCAATTGAGTTGCGAAAGGGACATAGGGCATACAATGACCTGTAAGCAAATATACAGCATAGATGGGGGGCATGCCCATCTGTGATTACCTTGCTGATCTCAAGGAGCATAAACCATCACGTGAACTTCGGTCATCCTCGCAGCGACTTTTGGCTAGCAATCGAACAAAGAGGGTCACTGCATCGCTCGCTTTTGGATGCACTTTTGCAATCGTCTGGAACGCTCTTCCTTCCGATATTAGGAAGCCACTGGAGCTATGGCACTTTTAAATCTAGATTGAAAACTCATTTCTTTAAAACTGCTTTTTGTGTTTAGTTTGTTGTCCTTTCCTCGCGGCTTTGAAAGAAGTTCAACATACATACATAAGAGAGGCAGTGTGGTAAATGGGGAATATGATGACATAGGAGACTATACCAATCAGGAATAAATTAGTGGGAAAAAGAAAGTGTTATCTGAAATTCATGTTGTAGAACTTATTTTAAAAAATCAAAGTTTTAAAATCTTGATTGAAAACTAATTTCTTTGGAACTACTTTTTGTGTTTAGTTTGTTGTCCTTCCCCACATCTAAAATTAGCATGGTTGAATATGTACAGTGCAAAAGAAGTTCAACATATATATGAGAAAAAAAGAGAGGAATATTAGGTACATGCTAGATAGGATGGAACAATAATCTTAGTTCTTTCGGTAAAGTCACGTAGGTAAAAAATGAAATAAAAATTAATAAAAATAAAACAATAAGCAGCAAATCTGGCTGTGACGGTCCCACCTGATGACGGAGACTTGTGTTGCCTCCGAAACGTCGTGATTTTTATTGTTTTATTTTTATTAATTTTAATTTCATTTTTTACCTACGTGACTTTACCGAAAGAACTAAGAGTATGAATCTTTGCAGTCACGAAAGCTTCAAATCTAGGATGGAACAACTCAAGGATCGTGTGCAGTTACGAATGAAACAAGTTCAGGTCACTGCCACAGACAACTCTTCAATATGCTGGAAAAGTTACAGCGATTCTGAAACAAGGCACGGCCTAGCTGACTGGGAGCATGAAAGTGGCCCAGATAGATGCGGATAGATCGGCAATATCGACGTAAATACGGGGAGTATGATCACGGCCGAGGAAAAGCAGGGAGTGTGATAAAAGCGTGTTGGGCATAAGACATGGATGCAGCTTGCACCACTCAAGACATGCGTAAAATAACGTGGGACAATGATGTACATAATTCTAGTCCCAGTGATCAGAGGACTGTGATCGAAGCCGACACAGAAAACGGAAACGTGGACGATGCCATCAGCGAGGACAATTCCCCACCCATGGGACGAGTCCTCTGACACGGATATGTAGATGAGGATCGACACATGAGGGGCCATGTAACAAAGAGCACGGAAAAAGCTCTCAGCAGCATTACCTGTTTTGATCCAAGCAGCAAACGTGACATACAAGTGCATATAATGACCCTTTGAATCCGAGGCTGGATATAGGAAGTTGAGGTCGAGTGAAAGGCCAGCCTGTTAAACTGCAACCTACGTCAGTGATATTGACGTGTTTGAATCGTCTACCATCAAAGACCAAAACATATTTTCAGTAGTTGGGCGAGGAAATTAAAGAGATATGGGAAATTGATGACATCTTTGGACAGACTGGGTACCTCCACAACTATGCAGCAAAAACCAGATAAAGACCCTCGAGATTAACTTCTACACTCTAAGCGTTTATTTTATGCGGGGGGGAAAGATGATGACGAAAATAGGGTGTGTAATATGTATTACTTCCATGTACGTGAGGCCAGAAATCACAAAGATGTTGTGAGCAAGACATGGTTACACATGTGTCTGAGGCAGCAAGTGGCATGGGTCCACGTACTGCGGGAAGTGAGATGCCAGGGGGAATCTCACAAGATAACACTGCAACCTTCTGTAAAACTCCTCACAGACATACATTAACAAGGGAACACAACACCAGACGAACAAGAAAACTGATCATCCAGATAATGTAAAGGGGGCAACTGGTCTATCTACATATGTAGATGGGTTCCGAAGCGACAGAGACGATGTAGTCGAGGCACACTTATTCATTATAACTTTACACTCGGCACAGGGCAACGTATGAAGGGGTAACGGCCCCTTCACCTATACTGGACTGGGATACACCCCTAGGCTATCTGCCTAACTGTTCTGCTCCCAGGTTTTCCGCTAAGGGTGCTGGGAGAGGCTATCTCACTCGGCCCTGGTCATGGCACAGGTCATGACACCCAGCCAGACAGACCCGGCTCTTAGAAGAACATCGGCTCTGAGGCCGTGGATACACCCTTACACATACGAGGGAGAGGAGGCTGGAATCAAGGAAGGGGATGTACGCCCATGAGGGGCAGATAGCCTAGCTTCAGAAAGACTCTGCCAAGTTAGCATGGAAAGACATCAAATGATAAATGAGAATCAATCATGGCTACTGTGACGACTAAGGAAACAGGTAAACCTGGAAGAGCCATCCACGGTGCAAACAAGTAATGCGACCAAGAGCCCCGAGAAAATAAAGTGAATGCAAAACCAAAAGTGTACGTATATCAGGCATTAGAATGTGCGTACAAATGTAAACACACCAAGTGGTACAATAAAGAGTAGGTTGCCACGTTGCCTGCAGCCCATAGATTTTACGAGCAGAGACACAGACGGTAAGAAAATTTCCCTTGGAAAAAAACTGCACTGTCTGCCATTGCTAAGAACGTGTGTTGAGACAAATGAGCCCATCTCATCACTCGAAGTGATGAAAAAGTTGAGGATTTTGAGGACAAAAACACTGATTCGACATCTTTGATCGAACCAACCAAGCGGTTTTCCTTAAAACCCTGTTGCTAGACCACCCATATTGTATGGCTTACCAAAAATCCGTAAAGAAGGGACACCCCTTCGTCCTATCGTCTCCACCATTGACTCACCCACCTACAGACTGGCCCGATTTCTGTCTGAGACCTTACAACCATTCACTGGTAAGACCACCTCAGCTGTACTCAACTCAGCTCACTTGGTATCGTTAATGAAGGACATCTCACTATCTCCAAGTGATTTGCTCGTTAGTTTCGATGTGGTCTCTGCTTGACACCATTGCAATCATTAAAGGTTTGGTCCAACAAGGACTGAATGCTGATGTACTGGCCCTGGTGAGACACTGCCTCACCAACACTTATTTCACCTGGAATGGAACATTTTACAAACAAGTTGAAGGTACCCTAATGGGTTCTCCCTTATCTCCAGTTGTAGCCAATGTTTTCATGGAAAAATTTGAGACAGATGCCATCCAGGCATCCACTCTACTTCCGTCCTTCTGGTAGAGGTACGTAGATGACACGTTTGTCATCTGGCCACATGGCCGACCAGCTCTGAATCAATTCATCAACCACATCAATTCCATACACCCAGCCATCAAATTCACCATGTCGGTGGAAAAGGATAGCAAGTTACCATTCTTGGATGTTTTAATCTAAAAGAGACCTGATGGCTCAATGGGACACTGTCTACAGAAAAGCCACCCATTCGGATGCCTACCTAAAACCGGACTCCCACCTCCATCCATCCCAGAAGAATTCCCTCATAAAAACTCTACACCATAGAGCTCGATGTATTTCCGACCATCATCACCAATCCAGTAAACTGGAACACATACACCAAGCTCTCAAGAGGAATGGATATTCAGACTACACAATCCGGAAAGCAATCACCCCAACCGTTGGGAAAGAACCATGTGAGGACCCAATCAAAACCATTACCTTGTCATACATAGCAGGGGTCACTAAAAACATCTCCAAAATCATGAGCAAACACAAGATCCAGGTTCGATTTAACACAGACCATAAAATTCGTGATCTGATCCCATCTGTGAAGAATGTGATCCGTGACATGCAATACCCCGGCGTCTACAAACTAAGCTGTGTCTGCGGCAGTAGTAACATTGGGGAAACTAAGCGACATGTCTCGGACCGTGTTTGTGAACATAAGGAAAATCTGAAACACGGTAGGACCAATACCTCGAACGTGGCTGATCATTGTTTTAATGCGGTGGGCTCACACGAAATTGATTTCTCTAAGATGAAGGTACTTTGCCAGCCCACTGGCTATCAACAAAGATTCGTTCATGAAGCCATCCATATATATAGACACAGACACAATTTCAACCAAGATGGGTACAAACTGAGCAATCATTGGAAGGATGTTATCAACCAGTTTAAGTCATAATTGGCTATGATGTTCCCATTCTAACACCTTCCAATGTTAGTTGTGCCTTACGCCCATTTCAAACTTGCGCTTTCAGTCACTTCGCGCGCCAACCCTTTGGTTGCAGCTCTTAGATCTTCCAATAACATGCTAATCTCTCTTTAACATGCTAATTTTCACCTGGCAGCCCTTTGATTAGTGTAAAACGAACCTCCGCCGGGCTCGCTGCCGAACACTTACATTAGCATTGGCTGCTGACATTTGGGCTACGCCCATTTCAAACCCTAATAAACAGTTGCCTTGGAAGCTAACCCCCCTTTTCCTGAAGACGACCGCTTGCGTTGCGATCGAAACGTCGTAGTTTTCTGTTATTTTGTATTATTTTCTTAGAACCTATCTACGCGACTATACCGAAAGACCCAAGAATATAGGAAAAAACAGTTAAAGAAAAATGACTCTCCCACCGAAAACAACAGTTCCACTGCATTTCAGTGACATGACAGTGGGTGATGATTGTAAAGCATGTGTTCCTTCAAAAACTGATGAGTGTCTCGCCAGAAATGTTGAATACAATTATTTATGTAAAAGGACATTGCTAGCAAGAGATTTATCGTCAAAAATCTGGAGAGCTGAAATGGGGAGATTGCCAATGAAATTGAGTTCGACACACCCCATCATGGGCGAGAATACTACAAAACTGTGCGGAAATACAAGCGATATACTGCTTCTCATCTGAAAAATGCGAAACCATGTATTTTAAGGTTCATTTTATCTTGGACAGGACTGCATGGAAAGAAGTCATGAAAGCTGTTATAGGTACAACAATAAATTGTTGAATGTAGACAACCAGATTACGTTAATTGTTGCAAATTAATCACCATGCAGAGAAGGTGGGAAGGAGTAATCATGGGGGGTTTAATCGAGTTTTAAATTATAAAATACTGTCACGCTCTTCAGCAAAGATGGGTATTGTGTACTAAAACTACACTTGAAAATCCGTTGTTGCACATGGCTTCATCCCGCCTGTTGACGCTCCTTTCCTGCAAGACAATTGCCTTTGTTGTGTTGTTTACTTAATTAAAATCATCATAGCGTGCAGTGGGTGGTCTCGTATTAACCCAAATTCTGAGTTCAGAATCAGAATCTTTATTTAGACTGGAGGAATGCAATGAGCTATGAAGCTGTTTTTCACAGATGTCCAGTAGTTAAGTCAATTAATTTTTTTATTTTTTTAACAGTATGAAGTATTTTTTGGACTGAGTGTCATTCTTAATAACAGACTTGTTTACATTAAAATCTTTACCGTGTGTTTGGTTGAACAGGGTGTCAAATCCATTCGTTACAAACAAGACATTAAATGATCTGGACAATGAGGCTGGCTTTTGTCATCCTGTATAATGACTCAATCATACCCGAGACAGAGCAAGTATCAAACCAATTATATAACTTCCAAAACGACAGGACAACATATTCCTACCTGCTCTGCTACTGAGAGCAATGTTCATTGCATTCCAGTCAATCTCTGGAATGTAGCCAATGTCCACTCAAATACAAATGAATGGACAGGTGAATGGACACTGGTTTGCCCATGAATAAAGCGGCTTGCTCCATAAGAGAAGTTCTGGATGAGACCACTTTGCATGACGAATTAGCCAATCGATGATACAACGAATTTGCTGACAAGACTCCTCTTATCTGCAAAACATTGGAATTAATAAGAATCTGTTTCGCGATGCATAATGGGAAACCATACAAATAGGGATACAGTTAATAGCATTTTTTTGTGGACCCTCTAGGTTCTGGATTAAAACTGCGAACCTCTGCAAGCAGCAGTGAGCCCGCTACTGCTGGGCCACGTAGCAGTGTATGTGGTATGTACGGGGCACCTGGAGAAAATCTGTTGCTGGTGGTCAATGTTGAACTGGAGGCAATGCATCCTGGCTGTGGGAGATGCGCACACACACACACACGGAGGGGGGGGGGGGGTAGGGACCAGGGATTAGCGCCTGGGGATCGGTTCCCTCTAACAAAGATACGCGTGACCCTCCCTTGTCGCCGACTCATAGCTGCTCCACATTCTTACCCATCGTCTTGTGGTAGGCCACCGTCATGCGAGATAGCGACGTGTTTGCTGTAACACAACGAAGTAGAAAGTGGAGACACAGGGCACACGCTCAGGAGTATTACTCGTGGGATTTGTGGGAGGGCTGACTAAAGCCGAGGGTTGTTTGTGCTTCTATTGTGCGTGACTAAAAGATTCCCTGGCAGTCAGCTTTTTTAAGAAGGGAGACCGCATTGTTTCCAACAATTATCAGGGTATCTCCTTCCTCAGTGTGCCAGGAAAGATTCTGGCATGGATTATCCAAAGTTGCCTTCCCAGGCAGGCTATGATACTATTAAAAGGCCATGATTATGGGTTATTCTTTGTGCTTTTGGGGTCTCTGACCCTCTGCGCAGTTATTAAATACCTTCATGATGGTGGGCAAACCTGGATAAAGCTGCGTGGAAGCTAGCCAGAGCTATTATCTGTTCACCTTGGGGTACAACAGGGATGTCTGATGGCCCCTGCACTATATAACATATTTTGACCATATATTTCAAGAAGCATTCCATGTTCCGTATGCAGATGATGTGGTGATTCTTGCTCATTATGAAGAGTTGGAGACTCTGCAGCTGAACCTGGATCATGCTACTCAGAAGGGGCCTGAAAATCAGCCCCCAAAAAACAAAGCACCTGCCTGGGTATGTTACGTAATCATATAATCCACCCCCTCAACTCTCCATGAGTGAAGGGGCATTTGTGGATAGAGTGGAACGTTTTAATACCTGGGCAGTATATTTATGACCAGCTCCAGTTTGCCAGCAGAGGTGTCACTCCAAATCAGTTTAGTAGCATTCACTTTAATTTGACTGCGTAACGCTGTATGGAAGCTCCCTGGCCTATCGTTCCCTATGACACGCCGGGTCTTCTCTGTCACAATTAAGCGCTCCCTTGTGTATGCTTACAAAACATCGAACCCTTTTAAAGAACATCTGCAATGGCTTTAAACATTCAGGCTCGCCAGGCTATGATTTCTCCCGGGATAAAGTAGACCGGCTTGTGCGAGGAGCTCACAGATTCTTGAAAGATCTGAACGGTTCCATCAGAGCTCCTCTACCAGGTGAGGCTGTATTTGCAAGGGTCATGTAGCACGCATGCCGAGCCACCGCATGTCCAAGCAGCTTCTGTTTGGCTGGATAGAAAGGATTAAATGGACATGGCATGGACTAACATAATGGAATATGGTACAGGGAAATGTGGAGCTGAGTCGGCTTGCCAATGACTGGTACCAGTGGTGTCAAAATAGGCCTCTGTGGAGACGACCCTTGAAGGTTGCTACTGGGCAGTTGGAGGCATTTGCTCTCTGACAACACTGGAGTGCAGAGGAGCGACGCACAACAAGCGGAGTGCCGGACAGCTAAAACGCAGCAAGGTGGCACAATCGTATCCTGTCACCTCCTGCTAGGGAGCCTTCTAAATGTCCCGTGGCCTCAAAGTGCACCTATCCTGGCACAAGCGCTGTAAAGATGTGACCACCACTTTGTGTTAAATGGCAGCTGTTGTGCTGATATGTGTGTGGTGCTGGGGCTGTTCACCAATGTTTAAATCCTTGGTCGAGAGAAAATTCCGTTGCTTCAACACCGGAATGTTTTTTTCCAGGAACAATATCCCTGCAAATGTCAAGATGATCATAAACTATGTTTTGTTGTTTCATTAAATACCATCACTGAGCACAGATCCAAGGCCCATAACGTCGAGTGGTCAATAACACAAAGCTTAATCTAATTTGTAATAGGTAAACGTTAACACTTTCTTAATTTGGTTATTATAAGAGCTTGAGAAAAGGGAGGAAGGAGACGAAGGAGCGAGTTCCAAGGTGGAGCAGTGCATGGGAAAGAAGCAGAAAGGAGTATTTTGATCTGCAGAGTGGTGGATGAACACTGCATGGACGACATGTAACAGTCTCTGAGAATGAGTCCACAAAACGGCAACAGTAACTATCGTATTATCGATAAAACAGTGATTAGAAGGTGATTAGCCACCAGTGAGCTAGTGACTAGAATAAGTAACAGAGGTACAATTTTTTATGGGAAGCTCAACCGACACATGGTGGTGGGCTGGCACCGCCTCTCCTTCAGCTTTGCCCACTTTCATATAGCCACACCCACTCAACCACTAGCTCGGCCCACAGTCCTTACTCTAACAATGGCCCCAGCGAATGCTCATAGGCTCCACAAACTCCGCCTGCAAACCCCGCCAAGGGAGCCCCTCCCACTGCCCTGGTAGCCCCACCCACTATCCAGGTAGCCCCACCCACTACCCAGGTAGTCTGACCCCACCCACTACTCAGTTCCCTACACCCTTTGCCCATACCATGAGATGAGCACAAGACCAAATTAACACCCAGAACAAAATCTAATTTTTCACAAATATTTTGTTAAACACAGGAAAGGACTATAAAGCAGGTGCAGGCAGTCCCAAAGAAACGGAAGTCCGGCTTACGAACATCCGCACTACGAACTGCCGTAACACGTTATTATTTGTAACCATCCGACTTGCAAGCATTCGGTCGTACTTACGGACAAAAGATGCAGAACTATTTTGTTTGGCGGAGCAATCCTCCACGGGATGTAATGGGTCCCAGCATCCCGCGTGATGCACAACATACGTCCATTTTTTAGTGAACTATAACACATTTTATAACACTGACCGTATGTACAATTAAGTATTGACTTCCGAGATACGAAAACATCGACTTACGAACGGGTCTCAGAAACGTAACCCAAATAAGGACGTTTGACATACGACACGAGTTATTCACGCACAAAGGGGCAACTTTAATTTAAGGATGAAATTCCAGAAAAAAAAGTTTAACTGGGTTAAAATTGACATTCCCCTTTTAACACTAATACGTTTCGATGGTATATTATTAGAACCAGGGGGCAGAGAACATAAAAAGGGATGGCAGTGAGGGTAGGGCAGGAAATGCAGTAATGAGCAGGCATGACAGGGAGGGTAAGGTCGTTCATTGAGGTTAAAACAGGCAGGAAGGGGCCATCCATTTAGTACGTATGCATGGAGGGGGGGTTAACCCAAATGCGTACGCTTGCTCATGGGGAGGTCTACTAACAATGTACATACGCATAGGAAACGGGGGGGGGGGGGGTGTGAAGCCTCGATAAAAACAGTGTAACAAAAAAAAAAGGTGTTTGTTCCTGGGTAGTAAGTGTTACTTCCTAATTGCTTATGTCTCAAAAATACAGAAAATTGCTATTATTCCCCACAAACTTTGCTTTTGTGACCAGGACAATGATATTTTGAAATGTACCTATTTTCAATGAGAAAACGTGGTGTGCATTTGTGTATTTCGTTCACATAAAGTCCTGGTCACAAAAGCAAAGTTTGTGGGGAATAATATCCAATTTCTATACTTTTTAGGCATAAGCAATTAAAAAATAACACTTAGTACCCAGGAACAAAAATTGTGTTACATAGTGTAATTTGTCTACATTGGCCTTCAAATTAGTTATAGCCCGGCGGTATAATGTTTGCTTAAACACGTAAATAAAATGTATCCTTTCTGCGTGGATTAAATATCGGCCGTTCTATAGGATTCGGGGGGGGTGCGTTAAGCCTAAGTACGCAGGTGGGGGGGGGGTGTAAAAGTACGCGTCGCGTGCGTACAGGGAGGGGGGTAAAGGGTCAAGTTTTGACAGATTTTTGCGTACCTACTAAATGGATGGCCCATAAGGACTCTGACAACACGAAAATAAGGGATGAGGGGAAGGGCAGGGAAGGTGGTGTCAGGGCAAGGCAAGGATGGCATTGCTTACTTTGGTAAATTTTCTCCACCTGGTTCTTTATGGTCTGCATACTGAAGCAGTCCATGGCGACTCTAACAAGACACAAGAGCAACTGCCTGAGTACTCTTAGGTTTTTTCGGCAAAGTCACGTCGGTAAAAATAAATAATAAAAATAATAATAGAAATAAAATAATAAATCACTTTTTTCTTTTTTACCTACGTGACTTTACCGAAAAAACCAAAGAGTATGAATCCTTGCAGTCACGAAAGCTTCAAATCTAGAACTGCCTGAGTGTTTATTAAGATTTGAAGCTTTCGTGACTGCAGGAATCCAAACTCTTCGTAAGCCGTAGGTAGATCACGACGTTGCGATCGCAACACAAGCAATCGTCATCAGGTGAGACAACCACAGCAACAAAAAACAGCATATTGTTATTATTATTTAAACTCCATGCTTCTATGTGCATGTCCGAGTACTGAATGCGTTCCTGTGGGGGAGCGGTGGCGCAGTGGTTAGCGCTCACGGCCCAACATCAGAGGCGATTGATTTACTGAACCAGTACTGATAGGGTTTCGCTTACGTCGACTCAGCCTTAAATGAGTACAGTACCTGGGGCGGTGTAATTAATATCAGCACTGGGGAGACAGACGGCCGGGCGTGGTGCTGGTCTCACCACCCCCTCACTGTTACAGGGACATTTATTGAAAAAGAAGCCGCTTGGTCTACCTCAGAAGTTAATTTGGAGCAGAGGTGTAGTGATATTATTCTTTGGCAAAAAAATTACAGTATTTTTAATATAACTATCGAATTTGGCTGCTCTATAAGCGGCTCCGTTTACCGATACGATTTCATTGGTGCTTGTATATACAGCGTTTTGTTTCTTGATGATATTTTTGTGTTTACAACGTAAATGTATTTTTGTAACAATTTTTACCTCAGGAATGAACGCTTCGCGCCGGCGGGGAAACCGAATTTGCGCTCGTTTCGCGCCAAAACGGCACTTCCCGTCACCGGTCGTGACGTCACATCCGGGGAACACCCGCCCCCAGCACCCCCGCCCAGCACACCCGCCCCCCAAGATTCTTCTGGCAAGCATTCTATTTTAGTGGAAAACAAACAAAAGCAAAATGTTATTCCAACAAACTCTTTCCGGGCGGCAAAGAACTATTCACAAAACAAGACAGTGTCAATGGATTTGATTCTTATGCAACACCATCCATGGCGCTGCCCGTCTGTTTTTTTGTGCTGTACTGTAATTATCGCAGTGCATATGTAGTGAAGCATAATCCGTACGTATGGGGAGATTGAGGGACTGTATGGTGGAGGGAGGTGATCCCACGACGGAGAACTGCTGGGATGTGGCTCCCGACTTATCGTGCTGAATGTGAACATGATCAGCACCACTGAGTGGACAGAGCCCTGCTCCTACAGCACGTGGGTGTGGAGTGGAGTGTGATTGGCGGACAGCCGCGGGAGCTGTCAGTTGCGGCAGTTAACTGACAGCTTACAGGGCTGTCAGCTGGTGCAATGCAGAGAGTATGAGAGCAGATATAATAAGTAATATTTAAAAATACTTTTTTAGAAATACGCTTTAATGAAATGTACCCTACTCGTAATGGCAGAACTCCACGACTCCAGGAAGTGGCCCCGAAGCTTGCCATAACGAAAGGGACCGTGGTAATTTACAGCCAACGTGAGTTGAACGTGGACAATTAGACCCTAGCCGAAACATAACATATACAAATGAATGTTTAAATTGTTTTATTTTTAATGGTAGAATATAGTATTGTCATCAGTATGACATAAGTATACCAAGTTTGCAGTCGATACCATATTGGGAAGTGGGATAAAATGTAGTTACAAGATTTGAGGATACAACGACAACAACAGACAATCTGAGTTTGTGTTTATTATGTTTTATTTTTATTATTTTATTACTTCCCTTCTACGTGACTTTACCGAAAGAACCAAGAAGATGAATCCCTGCAGTCACGAAAGCTTTAAATCGAAATCTGAGTTAGTTAAATAAAAGCGTGTAATAATAAGAAGGGGTTAAATAGCAGTTGGAAAGTGGTTAATCCTGGAGAGGAAAGGGAGTAGGTCTGTTGTGGGAGCTCCATATGAAGTCATAGGATAAATAAGTATTGGAGTGTAAACAACAATTACCGCCATTGGAACCTCCTTTGCTAGTAGCAAAATATGATAATTGGTTTTTTGACTCCTTGTAAAAAAGGTGTCAGTTTTGTTGCCAGATAAAAGGGTAAAAACACAATTAACAACAAGTTACCGATTGTTACAACTGTGAAGAAATATATTTTATTAAATGTGTTACCCATTCTGGCTACAAAATATACACGATTGTCAGTCGTATACTGTTAATATATAGCGCAATTTAAGCGAAGTTACATTTGGTGACAGCGGTTTTCTTTCATGAACTTAGAAGATGTGCCAGGAACAAGAGGAGGCACATCCATCCGAGACATCGAAGAGGAACGAAATGAATGAAGTGATGAAGTTGATGCCTGCTCGTGGACGCCAGCTCACAAGGCCATCTCGGGTACCTCCAATATCTGACTGTGCCAAACCAGACTGGGAAAGATTTAGCCAAAGATTTAAAATAGCAGCTCTATGGGAATTGCCGATGTATTTGGATGATGATTCATTCACGGAGTTTTCATTAATTGCAGAAAACAAAAGAAATACATTGACATCTGCATTACATGAAATGAGTTTACACTACAGAAAATCTCCAACAGCACCGAAATAAAACGACTTCTATATAAAAAAAATAAGGGAAAGGATCTCTATCAATCTCTACGTATAAAATAAATTAACATCGATGGCAAATAAGGCATTCCCATAGTAATCGCAAGCTTAAAAGAATATGCAAAAGTACACACAATTGGTTAACCAATAGTTTCAGAAGGATCGCCAAATTCACAACGGGTAGCAGACAATATTGGAAATGTATAAAATTAAAGGGTAATATATCACAAAGTAGAGTCATTGGAAATGATATGGAGAAAGTAGTCAGGAAAAGTAATTGCTGCAGTAGGGCCAAGTGCAGAACAACTAATGTTGTGCACATTACAAATAATACAATTAGGGATTCAGCAACTTGGGGAAAATAATATTTTTTAATCAGCAACCACATGGAATATATTATAAAAGGGAGCAAAATGTAAGGAGAGAAATAACATGTTTTAAAAGTGGTGGAAAAGGTCACATGTTCATTGTGCCCTTCACAAACGGCTCAAACGGGAAACGCCGCGGGGCATTCGTTACCATAGCAACGGACACCCATAATATTGTCAACTATCGTTATAACAGAAGTTCAACCAAATCTAATTTAATACCAAATGATAACAATCTATCATGACATTTTTGTGAGATATTACATGCTAAATTTAAAGAACCACCAACATTAAGAATGTTGAATATAAAAATTAGTTTCACGATAAAGAAAATAACACCATAACACATCAGGTAAAGAATACATATAAGAATAATGCTCTCCATAGACAATTACCAACTACTATTATAAAGAAATAGCATCAAAATAAAATGAATTATAAAACATTTCGATAAAGAAATAATGACTTACAGTTATAATGGAAGACCAGAATAAAATCCAAAGCGTGCAGTAATGTCTTAATGCATCATTCATGATGAACATAAACACATTATTTGCACCTGCTGGGGCCAGCAGATGTGGCCCAGCTTTTGCTGCTGTGGCAGCCGCTTGTGGCAGTTGCCATGGGCCTGCTGCTGCTACTGCTGCTGCTGCTGAGAGTGGTCCAAGTGTCGCTGATTGAGGCGTGGCTGCTGCTGAGGCCAGCAAAGGTGGCCCAGCTTCTGCTGCTGTAACAGCCACTCGTGGCAATTTCCATGGGCCTGCTGCTGCTGAGTGGCCCGAGTCCCGCTGGAGGCGAGGCTGCTGCTGGGGCCAGCAGATGTGGCCCAGCTTCTGCTGCTGTGGCAGCCGCTCGTGGCAGTTGCCATGGGCCTTCTACGGCTGTTGAGAGCGGCACCGAGTCCCGTTGATGGAGGCACTGCTGCTGCTCCTGGGGTCAGCGATGACGGGAATAGTGACCGCCCCTGGTGGATCTGGTGCTGCTCGTGGTGGAGGGAGAGACTCCATGTGGACTCATCTTGGCCGCATGGAGCGGTGGGAGCAGCTTGGCCGTGGTTGCCGATAGGGAGGGCGGTGGGCGCACGAGAGATATAAAAACCAGAAGTACTAAAGAATCGGCCGTTCATGAAAGTGACTGATTCGTTAAAATGTATTTCAGTAAAAGTTACCGGGAATAGTAATGAATTGGCTGAATGTGAAACGGTAGACAGTGTATTTAATAATACATCGACTGATTCGCTCGAATTATTTTCAATTAAAAACATCAGAAATATAAATAATTCAACCATTCCTTAAATCTTGACTTAAAGCTTTCGTGACTGCAGGAATTCATACTCTTTGGGTCTTTCGGTGAAATCACGTATACAGAAAAATCCTAAAAAAAATCACGACGTCACAATCGCAACACAAGCAATCGTCTTCAGGTGAAAAAATACAGCAGGCAGACTGCTGAGGCAAGGATATTTTCTTCCTGCCTCAGCAGTCTGCCTGCTGTATTTTTTCACCTGAAGATGATTGCTTGGGTTGTGATCGAGACGTCGTGATTTTTTAAATATTTTTTTTATCTACGTGACTTTACCGAAAGACCCAAAAAGTATGAATTCCTGCAGTCACGAAAGATTTAAGTCAAGATTGTAGCAGTAAATGTAAATAGTTTAGGAATATTAGGATCACTTAAAACCGTAGAAATCGGCAAACTCTAAATTTCAGCATGTTTATAAAATTAAGTGTACCATGTATCATACAGATATTTTAGAGCATTTACCTTTGATCATAGATACAGTACACCAACATCTTCTTGGTTCTTTCGGTAAAGTCACGTAGAAGGGAAGTAATAAAATAATAAAAATAAAACATAATAAAACAATTCTCACGACGTTTCGGCCACAACGCAAGCAGCCGTCCTCAGGCGAAGAATGAGAACATTATCAAGCTAGGAGCTTATATAGGTGTAGCGAGGAGGAGCGCCTTAACAAAAGAATGTGCATATGAAGAGGAATTTAGCATACCAATGGACAATGCGTAGGGGGTGGGCGGAGGGGTTTCAAAGTCCCATTATGCCCATGCATTATGCAGGATCAACAGCACCACGGGGGGGACGCAAGGAACAGCGTTAATAAAGGAAAGGAATGTTAGTGATATGTAGCTGCATTTACCAAACAACCACGTAGAAAACCGAAGTGAAAACTACATAAAAAACTAAAATATAAACTGATACTTACTATACTCTACAATAAGCTGAGTTACTAACAACAAATAATAAAATTACAATTCTACGTCGTAAGAAGTATATAATATACTTCCATCTAAACTTTATTCTCTTAGCATATACAGTACTATATACGGAAGTATATTATATACTTCTTACGACGTAGAATTGTAATTTTATTATTTGTTGTTAGTAACTCAGCTTATTGTAGAGTATAGTAAGTATCAGTTTATATTTTAGTTTTTTATGTAGTTTTCACTTCGGTTTTCTACGTGGTTGTTTGGTAAATGCAGCTACATATCACTAACATTCCTTTCCTTTATTAACGCTGTTCCTTGCGCCCCCCCCGTGGTGCTGTTGATCCTGCATAATGCATGGGCATAATGGGACTTTGAAACCCCTCCGCCCACCCCCTACGCATTGTCCATTGGTATGCTAAATTCCTCTTCATATGCACATTCTTTTGTTAAGGCGCTCCTCCTCGCTACACCTATATAAGCTCCTAGCTTGATAATGTTCTCATTCTTCGCCTGAGGACGGCTGCTTGCGTTGTGGCCGAAACGTCGTGAGAATTGTTTTATTATGTTTTATTTTTATTATTTTATTACTTCCCTTCTACGTGACTTTACCGAAAGAACCAAGAAGATGAATCCCTGCAGTCACGAAAGCTTTAAATCGAAAAAGTACACCAACAATTACACCCTTCTCAGAAAAAGATTGTGTTTATTCAACCAACCGAATTATTGACACAGACTAGAAATGTTCAATCTGCAATGCCAAGTACAGTTTGAATAGCACCAAACAGTCAAATGATGTTACCACTACAGGAATGCACCATTTTGGTGACGCCACAAAGGAATAGTTTTGTTGGGACACCAAGATGTGAGGTGGTGGGAAAACATGGGTTCGTAGAGGGAGTTGACATATTTCACCACCGCAGTGCCCCAATTCAGGCTGGCCCTGCCTACGATCCATCTGGGACATTACTCACAAACCGGGACACCGCAATCACGAGCCAAGGTACATTTAACCCAGGAAGCACTCGCAAACAATGCAATGTTATATTCTTGGTTCTTTCGGTAAAGTCATGTAGAAGGGAAATAATAAAATAATAAAAATAAAACATAAAAATTATCACGACGTTTCGGCCACAACGCAAGCAGCCGTCCTCAGGTGAACAACAGAGCTGTCGGAAAGACAGCGTCCTAATGAACACTGCTAAGCTTGGCAGCGTATTTTAAGCTGGGTGGGAGGAGGAGAGCGCCTTGACAAAGGAGTTTACATATCAACAGAGGAATTTAGCATGTTGATGACAAATGCAGATATGGGGTTATTCACTCCTTGTGGAATGTGTAGGCGGTGGGGGGTCTCAAAGTCATATTATGCTAGTGTATTATGTAGGATTAGCAGTGATAAAGGAAGGGGAATTTTAATAATAAAGAACTGCAGCAGCCAAACCACCGCGTTACAAGCTAGTGCATTATGTGAAAAACAAAAAAGGAGTTCCTAAAGAACTGCAAATACCCTACTACCATACAATAAACCGATGTAAAAAACGAAATATAAACTACATCAATGTAATAAAAGTACTCAATATACTCTCCAATAAGCGGAGCTATTAAAATTACGGAACTGGGTATACACTACACTATATGGCTACCATATAGTAAACTGATAAAAAAACTAAAATATAAACTACATCAATATAATCAATATACTCAAAATACTCTCCAATAAGCTGAGCTACTAACAATAAGTCATTATACATTACACTTCTATGTTGAAAAAAGTGGCGTTTTTTTCTTAACGTTAGCACCACGGACAGCGATTCGCGTTGTTCAGACGGACGAGTCCATCTATGCTCGGAACGGAGGAGGGGGGAGAGAGGGAGAAACAGCCACGGTGCGCTACTCTGTCCTGTGTTGCGTTACAACTATGCTATAAACTAGACTACTATACATTACAATATTATACCCTACAATCTAAACTACACTGTATAATAATGTATACACAGCACCAACATAAGCTCTAACATTATGCATTATATTAATATGCCTCCAATTAAACACCGTTACTATACACTACCCATTACCTTAGACTATACATTGTAATATTACACTATGTATTATTCTACAAACCCTACTGTATACCACACTGCTGTATATTCACTATACAATTACCATACTATATATTACCTAATATCTTATATTAAACATTACACTTTTATACTATTTATAATACACAATCTGCTATACACCATACCATTGACCGTCGCGTGAAAGGTTCTAAGAGGAAACAAAAAAATATGTCAATGGGAGAGTGGCAGCTGGAAACTTGCAGCGGAGCAAAGACTCCAATTAATGCGGTTGAATCAGAAATTATTTTGTTGGTTTTTATGACGAGGCTGTTGGTGGGGTCTCTTTTTATTTTTGTATAGCTGCCATCGTTTAGTTCTTGAATTTCGTTGTTATATTCTATTTTATCCATGATGACAGTGTCATTGCCCTTGTCGGCTGAGAGGATGACAATGTCATCCCTCTTTTTTAATTGAGATTATTCAAAACGCTCATCTTTGCTGATGTTGCTAGCTGGCATCTTAGCGTTTTTGAGGGTTGCAGCGATTTCAGATCTTGCTACGTCTGCAGCGATGTGACCCAGGCCCTTGCTAGTGCACTAGCTTGATACGCGGTGGTTTGGCTGCTGCAGTTCTTTGTTATTAAAATTTACTTTCCTTTATTACTAATCCTAGATAATACACGAGCATAATATGACTTTGAGACCCCCCACCACCTGCACATTCCACAAGGAGTGACTAACCCCATACCTGCATGTCATCAACATGCTCAATTCCTCTGTTGATATGTAAACTCCTTTGTCAAGGCGCTCTCCTCCTCCTACCCAGCTTAAAATACGCTGCAAAGCTTAGCAGTGTTCATTAGGACACTGTCTTTCCAACAGCTCTGTTCTTCACCTGAGGATGGCTGCTTGCGTTGTGGCCTAAACGTCGTGAGAATTTTTATTGTTTTATTTTTATTATTTTATTATTTCCCTTCTACGTGATTTTACCGAAAGAACCAAGAATATGAATCCCTGCAGTCACGAAAGCTTTAAATCGAAATTCAATGTTATTTTGAGTCATGGGTTTATTTAATTAACTGTATAACAATGGTATATATTAAATTATAACCTTGATTGATCCTCTTAACAGGGTGGCCTTGAGACTTGGCATATGGTAGGCAGGCTTCATCCATTGTCTGCACCACGCCCCCACCCGCTCCCACACCCTGGGTCAGCTGCCCCCTTCCATGTCCTGGAAACTGTGAGCGAGGTCATCCCATGAGGACTGCCGGGATGAAAATCAATATGGAAGGAGCCAGGGTGGGGGTGGCTATGCTATTGGGTTCGTCCCGTGTGTGGTGATTGTAGTGTGTGTGATGTTGTTTGACAGTCTCCTGCCCCCAAATAGACTGTCCACTGCTCATGGTGCCTGGAGCCAGAACCAGTCCACCGGACCTCCTGAATGCCAGAGATCCAGGCAGTACCAGTTCACCTCCCAACAGAGGAGTGGCAGCCTCTCCTCCACGTGGCCACGCACAGTGGTTTACTGCCATTTCTGAAGGAACCCCGAGGGTACAGGTTTCAGTCTGGCTATGCCAATTGTGATGTGGCCATAAGACGTCATAGCAGCCTCTCCCCCCCCCCCCGGGGCCTCTGGCACAAGATTAGTTAGAGATTAGATTTGTGGTTTAGTGCCAATTAATTGAATGTGGAGGAGTAACCCCATAAGCACCAGAGGAGTAACAACTCGCCAAACATCCCAAAATCATCGACGATCAGCATCCACGATCCCGGGAGCTTTTGCATCGCCAGCTGATTTACCTCCAGTTTCACGAGGGCAGACGCCACGTGCTGCCATCTGCTGGGTAGCCCGAGCCTACGACTGTTTGACAATTTTTTTTATTTCACCGGGTGAAGGCCCACCGAGCCACGTTACTAATGTAAGCTCTTTCTTGTTCGGAAGCGGCCTGGCCACAAACGATAAGCTCAACACAGTGGCTTATCACGCGGAAATGTTATAGCAGCCAAATGCCCTACACGCGTGTTTATAAACCGGAGGGCCCGGAGAAAAAAAATCCACGGGGAGAGACACCGCAAATTCCAAATATACAGAAGCAGGCGTCAGGGGTCCGGAATCGAACCCACGACCTCCTGCATACCAGGCGAGTTAGTCAACTTCTCCTAGCCACCGTGATGAGACACCGCAAACTCCAAATATACAGCAGCAGGCGTCAGGATCTGAATCGAACCCACGATCTCCTGCATACCAGGCTAGGTAGTCAACATCTCCAAGCCACCGTGATGGTGATGAGAGACACCACAAACTCCAAATATACAGCAGCAGCAGGCGTCAGGAGTCAGTGATCGAACCCCACAACCTCCTGTATACCTGGCGAGGTAGTTAACATCTCCTAGCCACCGTGATGATGAGACACCACAAACTCCAAATATACAGCATGAGGCGTCAGGGGTCCGGCATCGAACCCACGACCTCCTGCACACCAGGCGAGGTAGTCAACATCTCCAAGCCACCGTGTGCGAGACGACACCAGGTTAATCCCTGGCAGTGGCAGTCCTGGACTAAGAACCAGGTTCCAACCTGCTTAGCTTCCGAGGAGTGTGCGAAGGATCGCGTGGGGGGTAGGTTTGATCCTCTCAGCCCGAATGGCAATGAGTCGTCGCCGGGACAGGCAGCCCCAGCGGGCATTCGGGTTGATGCGCTTGCCGTGGCCAGTTGCCATCGTCGAGAATTGAACTCATCAGCGAGTCATGCACTACAACAACCACCTCCACCGCAACAACCACCACAACAACCACAGCAATCACCACAAACTACAACAACCAATACAACAACCACCACAATAATCATCACCACAACAACAATCACCACACCAACTCCAACCACCACAACAATCACAACAATCAACGCACCAACTACAACAATCACCACACCCACTACAACAATCACCACTCCAACTCCAACCACCACAACAATCACCACACCAACTACAACAACCACCACAACAACAATCACCACACCGACTACAATAACCACAACAATAACCACACCAACTCCAACCACCACAACAATCACCACACCAACTCTAACCACCGCGGGTCGCGCGCTGATGACGTCTCCCGCCCCACGTGACCTCCCCCGCCCCACGTGACCTCCCCCGGCGGTGCCGCGCAGTGCGGGCCCGGGACCCCGCAGGATCGACGGCGTCACAGCGGCGCTCCACGTCTCGTCGACTCCCCGTCTCTCCCCGTGTCTCTCGCTGTATCCTTGTGTCTCCCCGTGTCTCCCGCAGGCTCCCTGTGTCCCCCACAGGCTCCCGTGTCTCCCCGTGTCTCCCCCCCCCGTCTCTGCCTGGGATCTCCCGGTGTCTCGGCGTCTTTCCGTCTTCTAGACCCTTGTATCCCGCCTGCTCCCCCAGCCCTTCCAAGTCTCCTCCTGGTGTCTTCCTCTGTCTCCGTCTCCTCCTCCCGGTGTCCCTCTCCCCCCCCTCCGCCGTGTCTCCCTCTGTCTCCACCCCCCCCCCCGTGTCCCCCTTCTTCTCCGCGCACCATGAGGTTGGTTCGCGCGCTGCTGCAGAGCGGCGCGGGCAGCATCCCGCGCCACATCGAGCACTACTCCCGCTTCTCGCCCTCGCCACTCTCCATGAAGCAGTTCATGGACTTCGGTGAGAGCGGCCTCCCTCCCCGCTGTGCACCCCACCCGTGCTGCACCCGTGCTGCACCCGTGCTGCGCCCGTGCTGCGCCCGTGCTGCGCCCGTGCTGCGCCCGTGCTGCGCACGTGCTGCGCCCGTGCTGCGCCCCCGCACCCCGATGCACCCGTGCTGGGCCCCTGCTGCGCTCATGCTGTGTTCGTGCTGCGCTCGTGCTGCGCTCGTGCTGGACCCGTGCTGGACCCGTGCTATGCTCGTACTGGGCCCGTGCTGGACCCGTGCTGTGCTCGTGCTGTACTCGTGCTGGACCCGTGCTGGACGTTGCTTGCTACAGCCAGATCGGCCTATCACTTCCCCACGCACTCGGACACCCTGCTACCCTTCGTTTTTCCTCTGCCCATAGCTCCCTGCTTGCTCCCTGCTGTTGCCCGCCATGTGGAATGTATGTTAAACATCTTTTGCACCGTACTTGACCAACCGTGCGAATCGGATATGCGGGGAGAGGACAACAAACTAAACCTCAAAAAGCAGTTCTGAAGAAATGAGTCTAGATTATTTGAAAGTGCGTAGCTCCAGTGGCTTCCTAATATCGGAAGGAAGAGCGTTCCAGACGGCCGCAGAAGCGCATCTGAAAGCGCTGTCAGTTCGCCAGCATCGGATCAAGAAGCAAAGCCTGGCTGCTGATGAGACACTGGATGTCAAATGTGGCCCACACAGTTTGCCTCTATGAAACCTAATCAATTAGCCAGACTAGACACGGATACCTGTACCACCTAAGGTCGCAGAGCGTTTTTATGGCACCGATGTATTTGTCTGGGTAATGAGAGAGGATTCTTTTGATAACAAACTTTTTCAAATGCTTATCACAGAATTCACTGATTTTGGCCATTATCAAGAAATTGGAACTTCCACAGTGATGCCAACTCAGGTGGCGATCTCTGTGTATGCGCTGGGTTCATTAGACTGATTTCGCATTAACCACGAATAGCAAGGATCGTGTTTGAATTGCCACTAGATGTGACAGCACTGTTGGTCTGGCTTTACATGAACACTTCGTTGCTGCAGTCATATCATTTCTCATGCATGTTTATTTTAGGTATCTCTGTGTGCGGCCAGTTTTGTTTACTTAAAACACGCGCGCTTGTGTGTGTGTGCTTATATATTGTTGTTATATGTGAGTTGGCCCAGTCGCCCGGAGGTTAGCGCCTAGCTGGCAAAGGCCACTGATTAAACCGGCTTCCCGAGTCGAGTGGGTTTATGGTTCCAGCCCGGTCACCAATGACTGCACCAAAAGACCTTCACATTACATTTGGTTACGCAGTTAATTTGGCTGAATACCAGCTCGGATAATAAATATCTGTTGGTATGATTGTCAAGCAATGAATATTACACTATAGCAGGGTAGGTGGGAGCATGCTGTCCCCTAGTGTGAAAAATATGTCACTGGAAGGGGTCTCAGAAGTAGTTCTGTAACACCTGCTTCCACGGACCATTCTCCAACATGATGGTTTGCACAGCTCTGCGAGATTTACAATTTGGATTCTTCTTCATGGGACATCGCGTCGGCAACACAATTGGGGTAAAGCTGGGGTAGCAGGGAAAGAAAGCAATCGCATGTTTTGTGTGTGCGTGGTCATCATCATCATCACGCTCCATGGGCAGATTGCCCCGTAGGTGTACACTGCACATGTCATTTGTTTCCACTTTCCTCTCTGTCTTGTGCCACGATGCTCAAGCAGTGCCACGTCTTTCTGGCACCAATCTCTTATGATGTCGTCGTCAAGCCCAATTCTCTGTTAGGTCTTTCTCTCTTTCCGGTACCTTGAATTTGTTCCAAACAACAACAGCAACACTTTTAATTTGCCTGTTATTGTCCACCCCGCGTGTTGGCAGGCTCGGAGAATGCATGTGAGAAAACGTCTTTCACGTTCCTGCGCCATGAGCTCCCGGTGCGACTCTGCAACATCATGAAGGAGATTAATTTGCTCCCAGACAAACTCCTGCAGACGCCGTCCGTACGCCTCGTTCAGAGCTGGTGAGTGGCGTCTGCCCCGTGCCCGGAGCGTCACGGTCAGGCCAAGGTCTCTCCGTGTGAAACCTAAGATGGGCGCAACACTGCGCGATCCTCCCTCGCAGCACCCGAGAAACCCAACTGCGCTGAGATGCGAAAACCGATGCCAAGTTCATTATGCGTGCGGTCAGCCGATCGGGCGCTCGTTTTTGTTGTTGTAATTGCTGGAAAATCTTGCGGCCAGCGTTAGGGGACGTGCAGATCGTGGAGTCGGACAGTGGGCACAGTGTTGTCTTGGGTTTCATCTGTGTGCGGTGCGAAGCGATGACAGGCGACGTGTCATATGTGTGTGTGTGTGCCAGCTGTGTGTGAGAGAGAGAACGGTAACTTGTGCGATAGGAAAAGATGGCTATTTTAAGCAGCAGGCGTTGCCGCTTATAGTACATGTCGAGGAAGCATTCGTATTGTCACTGATTCATTGACGTTACACATATCGTTTATTTTATGTAAATATGACGGCTTTTAAAACACACGTTCATATAGTTTTTGCAGTGGCAAAGGTGAATATGGAATGGGAAAAGTTACAATATAATTTATTGATGAAAAACAAACCCGCATCATTGTCACCCATGATCTATCTACTGCTGGATAAAAGCCTCCCAAAGTTTTCACTAAAAAAAATGTTTAGACCTGCATTTTGTGAGTTTGTTGTCCTTCCCCCGCATGTCCGATTGGCACGTTTGGCTACATACGGTGCGAAAGAAGTTCAACATACATAGATACCATCTCCATGCAACGATCTATCTCCCTCCCGCAAAATTCTGCTTTTCTAAAAATATGATGAAACTCACTTTGAAGAATCACAGAACCATCAGCCTCCTATCGCACACGGATGAATGCTTCACGAAGATCATTGGAGGTGGAGCGTTCTGTTGCGGCGCTAGGGATAAAGTCAGCCGTGCGTTCTTCCGCGTTAAAATGTTGATCCCGAGCTAGAGGTCAGCTCGCCCGTCGATGACCCTCTGTGTGCTCGATTTCCGTCCGATTTGAACACCGCTTTATCTTGCAGGTACAACCAGAGCCTGTTGGACATGCTCGACTACGAACGCAAGGACCCTGAGGAAGACACAACTGTCAACACGTGTGTGAGAACACTGGACCGTCTGGATCCACACTGGTTTCCCCGGGCCCTGTTAAGGTCCAAGGGCAGTTACCCTTCTGTTTTCCTGTCCTATAGTGGCCCCCTGTTTGTCCCGATACAGTGTACTTACCAGAGGTGGGACAAAGTCATTGTTATGCAAGTCCAAGTCGAGTCGCAAGTCATCAAATTCATGACTCGAGTCTGACTCGAGTCCAAGTCACATGACTCGAGTCCACATCTCATAGGTGGGACAAAGTCATTGTTATGCAAGTCCAAGTCGAGTCGCAAGTCATCAAATTCATGACTCGAGTCTGACTCGAGTCCAAGTCACATGACTCGAGTCCACACCTCTGGTACTTACCCACCCATTCTGCACAGACCCTTGAGGTGAGGTTGTATAAAATATAAATGACAGTCTGTTCTTCCTATAACGCCGCTTCTTGTTTTCATGAAGCGAATTGGATATATAACGCGGTGAATGTATGAGGGAACACATTTTTTAGAACGCGGATGCGAATCGGATATGACGCGATCGAGTGGACAGAACTACGTCACAGCGCGAGTACGATTAAGCGGTTGCAACGGCTGCCTCGGCGTAGCATCGCACAAGGCATTGGGATGCTACTGGATGCTTCTAGAGGCTACCCACGCGCCTCAGTCTTCGTTCAGCTTGCGTACGCATCGCACGTGTTATCGCGGACTGTGCTTTACTCTATATGATATATTATTTATTATGACGAGGTTTTTCCAGAACGTGGTGTTCCTCATGAACGCAACTACCGCCGCGTTATCGTATAACACGACTACTGTATATTGTTACATCCAAAAGCGTCACGCTTAATATCACACCAAGTACCACAGGCGTCATTGAGATGGCTACGTTTAAGGTGTGCCCTTGTTTAAACGCCCTTTGTTGCTTGAGCTAATAGGAGTAGGGTTGGCTTTCCCCAGGTGTGACTTTTTCCAGCACATGTGTTCTAAGAGGTGCTAGTGTCTACAGTACAGTTGCAAGAGCGCTGTAGTGTGTACCATTAATTATATCTGTAATGTATCCCATTTGGGATGCTTTTCGGTAAACTCTCAATACGTAACGGCACGGAATGCGATCTGCAACGATCGCAATTCAGCCTTTTCTGATTGCTTCATCGTGCTCGTGGTTTGTTTTTCCGAGTGCTGTGCAGCTGCACGTCTGGACATCATAACCACGTGTTGTTTCTCTCCCCCTGTGATCGCACCAGTTTTGTGGAAACGCTGATCAAGATCCGGAACCGGCATAACGACGTGGTGCCCACAATGGCCCAGGGCGTGATTGAGTACAAGGACGCCTACGGCGTGGATCCCGTGTCCAGCTCCAACGTTCAGTACTTCCTCGACCGCTTCTACATGAGCCGTATCTCCATCCGCATGCTCATCAACCAACACAGTGAGCGCTGTCTGAGGGCATGGCCACAGCTTTGTGTGTGTTGGCACCACGGTGGCTATGAGATGTTAACTACCTCGCCTGGTATACAGGAGGTCGTGGGTTCGATCCCTACCCTGATGCCTGCTGTATGTTTGGAGTTTGCGTCTCTCATCATCATCACCACGGTGGCTAGGAGATGTTAACTACCTCGCCTGGTATACAGGAGGTCGTGGGTTCGATCCCGACCCTGACGCCTGCGTTATATTTGGAGTTTGCATTTTCTTCCGGTGGTCGCGTGGATTTTTGCCCGGGTCCTCCAGTTTTCCTTCCACATTTAGGAACATGCGTTTTGGAGTATTTGGCTGGGATAAATTTCCACACGATCTTCTTTCGTATGGCTGATATAGATGCAGAGTAACAGCTATCATTTGTGACCAAATCGCTTCTGAAAAAGAGGTATTTATCTCAGTTGGCCTTGCTTGGTAAATTTTTAAATAAAAATAGTGCGTGCGTGTGTGTAGCTATAGCGGTGGAAAAGCGGGTCGCGCACTGCACTACGAACCCGCTCGCGGTCAAAACCAGTGACGATTATCTGAAGCGATCCTGGGCCTCCCCTAGGTCGCCTCGGCCTCAAATGAGTACCTGGTGCAGTGTGTCAGCATCGCCACGAGGGAGACAGGTGGCCGAGCGTGGTGCTAGCCACCCACCCCCTCGTGTGCCGTGCCGGCCTCCATAGGTGCTCGCTAACAGCACTTGCTCCCACAGTCTGTTCAGGCTATAAGGGAGTCTTTGTCTTTGTAGCTGGAGCTGTTGTATGTATGTTGTAAGTATATCTACGGAACCGGAGAACACCAATCGGCGAGCAGCACAAAGGGAATGCGAGTATCAAAGTATTAATAGCTCGCGTTGAGCAGTTCTATCTTTGAGACCTTTTTGCCATAACTGCTCTACCCGAGCAATTCATACTTTGATATTTGCATTGTCTTTGTGCTGTTCGCCATCTGCGTTCTCTGGTCTGATACTGGTGAGACGAGGCCATAATAAAAACTGTCTCTGGTGTAGGTCAATCAGTTTCAAAGACAATGTATATATTATCAGAGCGTGTTTGAATGTTTTGCCACAAGTACGTGTGGTTAATGCAGACTTGATGCCTTGCAATAGGTATCTATTTGATGTTTGAACATCTTAACATCTGTTTTATTTCCAGAAAGGGTAAAGCCTATCTTTACGTTGTATGTTGAACTTTTTTCGTACCGTACGTAGCCAACTGCACTAATCGGAGGTCATGCTATCATGACGTTGGTCTCCGCCCCGTCACTGTAAGAGTTTATGGATTGGCTGCTGCTGGCAGTACTACTATCGTTTAGGAAAATCACATTCTAACTATTAATTATACAAACTATTTAATATTTTACCAGCTAAGGCCCACTGACCTGTATAACTGTTTTTCAGAAGCGACCTGGCTAGAAATGATAGCTCAACAAAGTGACTTATCAATTGGAAATTTATAGTAACCAAATAACTCTTAGATGCATCTTTCTAAATGTCGAGGGAAAAACCGAAGGAACCCGGAGCCAAATCCACGCAATCACGGGGAGAATATACAAACTTCAAACATACACGCGTTAGGGTTGGGATCGAACCCACGACCTCCCGTAGACCAGGTGAGGAAGTTATCGCCACCTTGGCGCCCAATTCATTCCTGTGGCGGTGACATGGCCCAGCGGCAGCGCATTCGCTGCTTGTTGCAGAGAGAGGTTCGCGGATGATATCCTGGAAGACGCCACTGATTCATACTGCGGGCCTGTTAACCACAAACGATCTGCCGCCTGCTTCACAGTGGACTTTAAAGATCCCGTGATGCCACTCGGAGAAGAGTCGGCCATTGTGTACTGGCGTCGCGGTCCAGATTTGCCAAATTAGAAAAATTACCCGCAAGCTACTAAGCTGGGAACCGCATGGCAGTCATTGCCTCCCACTGTGGAAACTTAACAGGACCCTCCTGAAAAAGAGTCTTTAGACCGAAGTAATGCTTTCCAGGGTAAATTAGTGTAGTAATCCTTCGTGATCAAGGTTTTTGGGTTATATCGCGTAAGTATAAATGTATCGTAATCCTCCACCACCCGACAGCCAATTAGTAAGGGATTTGTCATGTAAACAATGCGCCAGTTAGTTACTACTTCAGCCACCGGTGTGTTGGAAAGTAAATCCACAACATTTAAAATTTGAGTACGACATTTGGCTGGTAATTACATCCAGCATCATCGGGCGATTTGCTAGAATGGTGAAGCAGTCTACCTGCTTCTGGTCTTAAATCGCGCAAGATGACATCATCACTGTGAACCCATCAGTAATAATAATAAATACCCTGGATAGCCAGGTAAGAGGGCCTTGATACTAAAGTCTCTTTTTCAAAGGTGACCTGGGTTAGAAGTCGCACGGAAAATGTAACAGCAGCACCACACAAGTACAGTGCAAAAACAGTAAAAGCTTTTAGTTTTCACAACACAGTGATTCCGGCAAGAATATTGGAAAATAAAATCTATTTTAGTCCGGACCAGGTAGGCGTTCGAAAAACACATTTCTGAAACAGTTACATTCTTATTCCTCAATAAATGCCTCAAATGGGGCTTTAACAACGCGATGGCATTCCTTCAAACGTAAAAAAAAAGACTCGAGAAAGCATCGCAATATTCATGAAAGTTTACTCAGTGGCTGAATGGTGGCTCAGTTTGAAGTGGCAGCACGCGACTTGGTTTACAGCCGCGACGTAACCTGGGGCACGCGTTCAGAACCGACGTTGACCCCCAGGGTTGGTCACCGTCAACCCTCGGGTAGTTTTTGCCGGCCACCCCTGTACTTGGGAAAAACAATTTAAGTCAGCCTGACTCTGCTTGCGAGACACCGAATGTCAAAACGGTTCCAGAGTTTGCTTGTGTTGAACCAATTTCAGATGAAAATATTCACTCCCGGAAGGCCGTACGGTGGCTGACGGTTGGGAGGGAGGCGAATAGCCCGCTCGTTCGTTTTGTTACTCTCAGCGTTGCCAGAAAATGGCAAATTTGTTCAACAGCCAGTTGTGTTGGTGAGTCGTGAATGCGATCGAAAGAGTTGTGCAATGAGCGGTAGTGGTGCAATGGGGAGTTCCGAGGACCACTTCCCATGACCTCGCAGACTACCAGCAGTATGTAGATCCCTGGCTGGGAACCATTGACCTAGGAGATGCATGTTGTGGACAAATACAGCCGAGGTGGTGATGATTAACCGTGCACTCTAAGCGGTGATGATTAACTCTGCACTCTAAGAGATGATGATGATGATGGTGATTAGCTATAGAGCCTAAGCGGTGATTATTAACTATTCTCCAGCGCTGCTGTTTGGAGGAGGAGTGAACCCCGCTCACCCCAAGCACATCGGCAGCATCGACCCGAACTGCGACGTGGTTGGCGTCATCAAAGGTGAGCACTCAACAGCAGCCACCAATGCCGCGGAATGTGCGACGAATACACACCGTCATTCATGGCAACAGTTACTGATGATGTCAGGGCAGCGCAAGCTGTGTTGTCAAGAGTGTATTTGAAATCTGTTCTCATTCCCAATCGATTGTGATGGTTTAAAAATACGAGAAGTGTTGCATGGCCTCGACGATGTGCTTTGAGTGAGTCTGTGTGAGTGTATGAATGAGTGTGAGTGTGTGTGCGAGAGTCAGTGAATAAGTGTGTGTGCTAGTCAGTGAATAAGTGTGTGAGTGTGTGTGCAATTCAGTGAATGAGTGTGTGAGTGAGTCAGTGTGAGTCAGTGAATGAGTGTGTGAGTGTGTGTGGGAGTGTAGGTGCTTGCTAACAGCACTCGCCCCAGCGGTCTGTGCAGGTTATATGGGGGATCTATGTCTTTGTGTGAGTGTGTGTCAGGGGTAGTGCAGCCACTCCGCTACGAACCCGGCTCCCCGAGTTCGATTCCTGCTCATAACCACCAACACCAGTGACGATTATCTGAACTGGTCCTTGGCCTCCCCTAGGTCAATTCAGCCTCAAATGAGTACCTGGTGTGGTGTGTAAGCATCGCCACTAGGGAGACAAAGGTGGTCGGGCGTGGTGTTGGCCACCCACCCCCTCGTGTGCCGTGCCGGCCTTCATAGGTGCTCACTAACAGCACTTGTCCCAACAGTTAAGACTATACAGGGGATCTTTATCTTTTATCTTTGCTTTTTGTGGGTGTGTGAGTGTGCCCACATTACGCAAACACTTGCTATCACTGCCCAGTGGAGTGTTTGTTGAAATGCCAAACTGTAACCTTTGGAGGACTTTGATGGAGAATGACAAGGGGTAATGTGATGTCATTTGTAGTTTGTATCCCCAACAGGTTTTAAGGGTTGGCCATTTCGTGTAAATCCCACAAATACATTTATCAGCACCAAGTGAGATACAAGAGATGAAAGTGGGCAAACAAACTGAAGTTAATTCTCAACTGTTCTCAGATATTCTGTCACCGTTTCAAATAATATCACCTTCTGCAGATGCCTTTGAGAATGCCAAGATGCTCTGTGACCAGTATTACTTGGCGTCCCCTGAACTGGAAATCACCGAGTGCAATGGTATGTCCTGCGGCCACTCATCACCTCCGGTAATGTTTACACTATTTTTTATTTTATTTGATCAACGAAATATGTTTTTCTTTTTTAAGTGACCTGGCTATTACAAATTAGAGCTCTACGAAGTGGCTCATCGTGTGGAAATCTATAGCAGCAGCCAACTACTCTCGACGCGTGATGTTGATTCTAAATGTGGAGGGAAAAACTGGGGAGGACCTGGAGAGACATCCACGAAACCACGGGGAGAACATGCAGATTTAAAATATACAGCAGGCGTCAGGGTAGGGATCGAATCCACGGTGGTGAGATGTTAACTCCCTCGTCCACCGTACATAGCCAACCGCGCTAATCAGAGGTGCAGTGGAAGGACAACAAACTAAACATTAAAAGCAGTCCTCAAGAAATGAGTTTTCAATCGAGATTAAAAATTGCATAGCTCCAGTGGCTTCCTAATATCGGAAGGAAGAGCCTTCCAGACGGCCGCAGAAGCGCATTTGAAAGCGCACGATGCGGTGACCATCTTTGTTCGATGGCTTAGCCAAAAGCCGCTGCTCCTTGATGAGATCAGCAAGGTATTCTGGTTCATTTTGTGGCAAGCGCCTTGTGTGTAATGAGTGCGGCCTCATAATAATGCATTCGTTCAGGACCCATAAGCCAATGCAGCTCGGTGAGCACTGGACGGACGCGTACTTTTGTGTGGCACCAACTTGTAAGCGCCTGGGTTCACGTATTTCACAATTCGGCAAGCTAACTGGAAACACGCTTGGCTCGGATTGTTGTGCACTTGACACCATTGCGCAACAAATGCCACCGATAGCAAAACAACTGTAAATCGTAGCGGTCTGCCTCAAATCGGCGAACCGCGTGCATGTCCGTACGTATGCACGCTGAACTTCTTTCGCACCGTACGTAGCGGACCGTGCGAATCGGAGGTGCTAATCCGTGTGCAACCCTCGAGCGTTACCCGCTGGGTGGATGGCACGCTGTGTGCAGGGCGTTGACGCGAGTGCGTGCCTGCGTGCGTGCGTGTCTGCGTGCGTGCCTGCGTGCGTTCGTGCCTGCGTGCGTGCATGCCTGTGTGCGTGCGTGTGTGCCTGCGTGCCTGCGTGCGTGCCTGCATGCCTGCGTGCGTGCCTGCGTGCGTGTGTTTCCAGCCCAGACGCCAAAACAGGCCATCTACGTGGTGAATGTGCCTTCCCACCTGTACCACATGCTGTTTGAACTTTTCAAGGTGAGGCTGCTGCTGCTGCTGTGACTCTGTCTCTCTTAGAATGTCCAGGTGATTTCTTTGAAACCGGAGTGACACTGGGTTGGCTGTGCCCGTGAACTGTCCTGGGCTCACGTTCGTCTCCTGTTGTCTACGCGTGCGCCGTGTGTTGTGCATCGTGCGCGTGTTGTGTATGTATGTTGAACTACTTTCGCACTGTACGTAGCCAACCTTGCTAATGGGAGGTGCGGGGGAAAGACAACAACCTAAGCTGGCTGCAGTGCGTGTGCCTGATGCCGAGTACAAGCTCTGGGTATGTGGTGGGGAGCGGTGGTGTAGCGGTTAGTGCGCTGCGCTACGAAACCGGCGACCCGAGTTCAATTCCTGCTCATGACCAGTAGTAGTGGTGAATATTCTAACCAGTCCTGTGCCTCCCATAGGTCCACTCAGCCTCAAATGAGTACCCGGTGCGATGTGTAAACGTCGTCACTCGGGAGACAAAGGTGGCCGGGCGTGGTGCTGGCCAACCACCCCCTCGTGTGCCGTGCCGGCCTTCATAGGTGCTACTCGCTAACAGCACTTGCCCGAACAGTCTGTTACAGGCTACACGGGTGATCTTTGTCTTTTGTAAAAGCCGTGTATATGCCCCGCATGTGCTGTGTGTGTGCTGCGTACATGTTAAGTGCCGTGCGTGCTCTGTGTGCCGTGGCAGAACGCGATGCGTGCCACGGTGGAGCACCACCCGGCCGAAACGTTGGTGTACCCCCCCATCGAGGTGCTGGTGGCGCTGGGCAAGGAGGACCTCACCATACGGGTACTCGCCGCGACAACTCCTGCGATGCATCTTAAGTCTTGCCGCCGCCCCTCTCCTCTCCCCCCCCCCCCACCATAGCAATGTGGAATTTCCACCGTTGGCTCAGAGCCACAAATTGTCGATGAGCCCCACCTCGGGCCGCATTCTATTCCTAGCCCGTTGGAGGCGCGCAGTTATTATTACCTCCTCTGCAAGGCTGTCCGGGGACTGTCGAGGTGTTTTCACGAATTGGCCTTGTTCGGCCGAGAGGCGATCCGAGGGCAACAGCGGATTTTACGAACCCCGAGCGGCCCCGCGGCGAATGTGCAAGGCAACGGGACGGCATTGGGGAGGGCGGGGGGGGCTCTCGAGCGGCGGCGGCGGGCAACCCGGACGAGTGGGCGGGTCGGCACGTGCGGCCCTCCTTCGTCTCAGCGGCCCGCGGAGCTTTGACGGCGCGCTCATCGTGACCCCCACGCGTCACCCTAGACCCAGGGGTCGGCAAGCCGCGTGCGGCTCTGGCAGGGCCGCGCTTGGTGACATTATTTACGAAAGGGCCGCCGTCTCTCGTTCGCATCGCGTTGCGGAAATCTTGAAGTATTGAGTTGTGGGACCGAATTTGACAAAAAGCGGCTGCTCTTGCCGCTGTTGTTTTGGTTGCTGAGCCCCTGCCTCCTGGCCACCGCGAGAGACTCCATGGGACGCATGCCACCCGCGGGCTGCCGGTTGCCCAGCACTGCTCTAGAACACCCCTTATAGAGGGTGTTTTTGGTCTACTCTTCCACGTTGACCAGACGTTTTTGATGAGGTGTACTCAAACTCTACATCCGCTCCCCACTCCCCCCACCCATGCGCGACCTGCCGATCGATGGTTAAAGACTCGTTTAGTCTGCTGAGTGGCACGAGCATCGTGGGTTGTGGAATCGTCACCGCCGCATCGGAAGATGGAATCGAACTGCCGACCTCTGGGTTGTGCTGACAGTTGCACCGCAGCGGCACCGATACAGTAAATACTCCGATTGATTCACGGCACGAATGCTCGCAATGTTGGCAGAACCTGATTGCCGTTAAATGTTACAGCCCCTCCGGCGTATTGCAGTTGTGGGGTGTGGAATGACCTCCATTGCCCTGGGTTGACAGGTCCACGCAGGCCACCTGATGCCACCCCGCCCGCGTTTGCCGTGAATAAATACATTAGAATACACCGCCGGATGTTGCTGCTATACACTGCAGGTCCTGCAGTGTGCAGTGTGACTCACCGAGTCTCAAGACTCTCCTTCTGGTGGGTCCTGCTAAGTTTTCGCGATAGTTGCTAAGGGTTTCCAAATGAAGTAATTTGTAAATCTTTTTTTTTACTTGACAAATTTAGATCACGCCATTCTCCCTCCCTCCCTCCCTGAAAATACGCCACGGCATCTCTAACGTCCCCTGTGAAGCACACTGCGAGTATTGTATGCTTAATACACCCGTAGCATTAACCACGGTGGCCTGGCAGATTGGAACGGTGAACCTCTGCAATAGGGGGCGAATGCGCTGCCTTCATACGTACGTATATGTACGTTGAACTTCTTCCACATCGTACGTAGCCGACCGTGCTGATCGGAGGTGCGGCCTCGTAACAGCCCCCGAACTATGGATAGATGACCATTACCTGTGTACCGGTTAAGAACTAATTCAGACCAAGTTTCAGGTGTACTTTGTTTAACCGGGCGGTGAGAGCTTGAGGGAGCAGCGTCATCTCATTTGCAAGAGTGACCTGGGGCGTTCGACTGCCAGTCGGAGGCGGTGATTGCTGTGTACAATGTCCAATCAAGAAAGGCACAATCCTACGACCATCAGTCTCGATATCAAACTAACGTTTCTCTATTTACTACAAATCACATGCGTGTGTTTGTTTCGCCAACTACATCTGTATGAAATGTACATCTTTTGTTGCAAACAAAAAATGGCCAGACAAAATTCCTACTTCCCATATCTGACCTTTTCACGTCAAAAATAACGGCATTTGTTTAAACATCTCTTTAGCCACAGGGCCTTATGATTTACTTTTCATCAGCGTTGGTTCAACACGAGCCCAACTCTGCACTGGTTTTGACATTCAGTGTCTCCTTGGCTTGAACCGAACGCTGGCGAGCGGCCCAGTGTGTACACAGCAATGCAGCCGCCCGTCAGCCGTGAGTCCTCGTCTGCCACGAAGCTATACAGCGCGTGACGATGCCAAGTGACGAGAGGAGATGTTTTGACGGTGTCACCGCCCCAGTGGCCTGGCTTCGTCACCGTTGCCGTGTGCCGTGTGCCCTGACAGATGAGCGACAAGGGAGGTGGGGTGCCCCTCCGAAAAATCGATCGGCTGTTTAACTACATGTACTCCACGGCGCCCCGACCACGCATGGACACCTCCCGTGCTGCCCCCCTGGTACGGAAGCCGAGCGGCGGGCGCCATAACCCGGTCACGTGATCTGGCGGTTGCCGCAAATGACAAAGCGCTACTTGGTGCGTTCATCAGGAGCGCTGCACTAAACAGAATATCATAAAGTGTGATCGGTGATGTTTCGGGGCAATGGCAGTTCTTCATCGCGCTTGCATCACGCGCTTTCAGAGGCACTTATGTGGCCGTCTGGAAAGCTCTTCCGATATTAGGAAGCCTCTGGAGCTATGCACTTTAACCTTGAGATTTAAAACTAATTTCTTTAAAGCTGCCGTTTGTCTTTAGTTTGTTGTCCTTCCCCCGTACCTCCGATTATCACGGTTGGCTACATACAGTGCAAAAGAAGTTAAACATACATACAGAAGTACTTACAAAAAGGCTATAAAGATGGAGTGAACAACAGTTGGAGATTACATCGGGCTCTGATAATAATAATTAATATCTTAAGGATGTTTCAAGATGACCAGTACTTCATTGGTATGTGCATAGTTATTCATGAGTGGATACTAGGTAACAGACGAAACTCATAACACATCAAACATTTATATAATGCACAATTAATTTGCATTCAAAGTAAAATCACCAACATTTGCCGACTCATTGCATCCTGGGTAACCGGTCTCCATTCAGTCTTTTTCCGTACAGAGACCCCTTGTCTCCTGCCACACGAGCGTGGCCAATTACAAAGCACGAACAAACTTGCACACACATTCCAGGCTAATTCAGGCCCCCCTACAGTGATTGTGACCCGTGGCAGCTTCTGCCGTGCTGCAGCGGGGCTGAGAGATATTCACGGAACACAGATCCCCAGCGTGCTGCAGGGCAGTGGCTTTTTTTTTGTGTGCGTGGCGTTCAGGCTGGCTTTGGATATGGGCTGCCTCTCTCCCGGCTCTACGCTCGCTACTTCCAGGGGGACATTCATCTGTACTCCATGGAGGGGCACGGCACCTCCGCCCTCGTCTACCTGAAGGTGAGCTGGCTGCTCTGAGATCGGTGGGGGAGCTGCGATGGACTAAGAGGCCGCCGTTACCGGGACTACGCGACGTCGTCGTGTGGAGACTTGGCAGCATTTTACGGCGTTGAGTTTTTTGAGATCCGGCCAAGAGCTCGGGGTGCCGCGATGGCGAGATGTTAACAACCTCGCCTGGTGTACAGGAGGTCGTGCGTTCGACCCTGACGCCTGTTGTATATTTTCAGTTTGAGTGTCTCTCTCCCCGTGGTCGCGTGGAGTTTTCTCCGGATCCTCCGGATTTTCTCTCCACATTTAGAAACATGGGTTGGAAATTGGCTGCTATAAATCTCCACATGATAAGCCACTTCATTGGGCTATCATTTGTGGCCAGGTCGCTTCTGAAAAAGAGTGTGGTGGCGTGTGGTCTGTCACCTAAAAATCAACGGAAGGGATCGCTGTTAATGGAAAACAAAATAATCATAAGCAGAATTAAATATTCTCCACAACAACACAAATTATTACTGTGAGTTGTGTATTGTGTAGTTTTGTGTTGAACTAGCACCCGTGTCTAACAAGGTCCTTGCCTTTTAACACCAACATTGGTTCAGGCAAGCCTGACTGCTAATGAGACAATTAATGTCAAAACCGGCCCATCATTTGCTTGTTCGCGTTGACCTTCATAGATGCTCGCTAACGGCACTTGCCCCAAAAGTCTGTAAAGTCTATATGGGGGATCTTTCTTGTATCATTTGTTTGTGTATCGATAGTTACATTTTTATGTGCAATTTCATTGAGGGACTGCGTGTCGTCTTGATGTGGTCTGGGACTGTTGTTGTTGCTGCTTTTGCTGCCTTGCCTGAACTTACATTTGGTGTTGACGGATCAGCAGGAATGTACATGCTGATGAAATGTGTCCTGTACGTTATTTATTTACCTTTAGTGACTTGTTTACCTTTTCTCTTACTTTGCACCCCTGTCGTCTCTTTGTACTTTTGCTGTTGGAACTTGCTGACCCGTCCCGACTGGATATCCGCGGGGAAAAAAGCTTCATAACTCATCGGATTTCTCCTCCTCCTCCTGTCTAAATAAAGATGCTGATCGTGTTGAAGCAGTGCCGCCGAAAAAAGATGCACTCCCACCGAGGCCGCAGTGCCGCCGTGCGACGGAAAGAGGCGTCGTTGTCCACCCACTTGCTTCTCTGGACATGAACTGCTGGACATCTGTGGAAAAAGAGCTTTACGGCTCGTCGGATTCCTCCAGTATAAATAATCATTCCTATTCTGTCTTAACGCGTGCGGTCATCGCCTCGCGGTGCCGCGCTGCGGTCGCGATCCGTATCCCCGGCGGGTGCTTCGTCCGATGGATGCGGTGAAGCGGAGGGCGGCCGGTCTGTGCGTGTGTGCGCAGGCGCTGTCGAGCGAGTCGGTGGAGCGGCTGCCCGTCTACAACAAGTCGGCGTGGCGCCACTACCACGAGGCGCACGAGGCCGACGACTGGTGCGTGCCGAGCAGCGAGCCGCGCAACATGGCCACCTACAAGCCGCGCTAGGGGCCGTCGGGCGCCCCGCCGCCCGGCACCGCTCGCCCGAGCCGTGTGCCCCTTCGGCGTGCGGTCAACTGTGCGGTCATCTCCTGAACTCGCCCGCACCCAGCGACATGGCACCCTCTCCCCCCCACGCCTACCCCCACAGCGCGCGCAATGGTTGCCAGCGCGTGCGATCCTGCGGTGGTGTGGGTGCGCCGATTTCACTCCGAAAGGTCACGGAGTAATAATATATTTTGGTGTGAGTCTGTGTGAATATAGAACTGTAAATAGTACAGAACTCTATAGAGTATAGTATCAAAACGTGTAAGGACAAGATCCCAGCATTTCCTTTTCAACGTGAAATGATCACGTACGTCCACGCACTCATTTCATTAATTTCGAAGGGGGTCCCGGTTTCTCACTCGTGCACTCCCTTAGGGTGCTCGTCGCTCCCCGCGTCCGTGCTGCAGATGCGGTAAGAGGTGGAGAGAGAGGACCTGTGGTCATTTTTTCAGGAGAAGTGTCCGGATGGCCACGCGAGTTCCATTCTTCGCGAAATATTCACTCGACGATTAAAAGAAAAAATTATGATTCAGGCAATGCGCGGACCCCGTCACATCGCGTCGTCGTTGCGACACACGTAATACACACGTAATACACACGTAATATACACGTAATACACTCGTAATATACGCGTAATACACGCGTAATACACGCGTGATACACACGTGATACACACGTGATACACACGTAATACACACGTGATACACACGTGATACACACCGTCAACATAAACTAAACAGATCCTTGACAATTTTTTATTCGGCAGAATCTGTTTAGCTCGCCAATCTGCAGAATGTGTTTATATCTCGAATCTGCAGAATGTGTTTAGCTCCCGAAGCTACAGAATCTGTTTCTCTAAAATCTGCAGAATCTGTTTCTCGAATCTGGAGAATCGATTTCTCTAGAATCTCGTCTCCGGACACCAACTTCAGACGGGTTGTGCTTCGTCTTACAAACGTCGAGTTTGAGGCAGAACCGGGGAGGGATTTTTAGACATCGGAAGATGGAACCGTAATGGCGACCTCTGGACGGTCACAGTGCACTGCATCACACTGAACATGTAGCTTTACTTCGTTACAATTTAACCAGTTTATTTTAAGAATATGAAAATATATATATATATGTGCACACACGTAAGATTTTGGTTTTCATCCAACCATTTCAAATATTGTAAAGATGAAAAGTTTTTTAAGTATTACTGATAAGCTGTCGCGTGATGTGTTCTCAACTGTCGCGTTGCAGTTGAAACCGCGGCTGACCCCCTTGCCACTTTGTACATCTCGATGGCGTTAGGTTAAAACCTTGTGGTTGGGTCATAAGCAATTTTAATCTGGCGAAAACAACGTATAGAACTGGGTTGCTCTTCATGGGACCTCCCTTGCCAGTTGGTCTAACACTGTTTGAGACTAAGCTCTTCAGAAAGCTGTCTCTGGTGTGGACCAATCCGTTTGCATATACTACCGGAGCATGCTTTTTGTTTGCATGTTCACCACAAGTCTATGTGTTTGGTGTTTTAACATCGTAACACACCTGTTTTATTGCCAGAAAGGATAAAACCTATTCTCATGTGTTGCTCTCATTTTAATCGGAGTCACGAATTATTGCGGCGGTTTACCTTTTTTTCGTCATCGCAATGAAATCATTTCCAGCCTCTCTCCTCGTGTTCTGAGTCTTGGTGTTTCGGTGAAGCGCCCCGTCCTTGTGGTGAGCCCACTTGCCCAGTGTATTGTGACCCCCCCTGCCTTTCGGACTCCTGGCGTTTGATATGAGCAGCCGCACCCGGGCATCAAGAGACGTTCACCGTGAGAAATGGCGACGAGAACGAATCGCTGTCCGTGGGAAGTGCCGCGAGCGTGAGGGCACCGCTGGGTGGACGAAGTTCATTGCCTGTCGTGGTACGGGCAGCCGAGTTTGGATTTTAGTGTTGGGCTCCTGTGGTTTTAAACGCGCAGAGTCATTTTGGCATCATGTTTGGGAACATTTCCGTCGTCGTTTGATATTCAAACAGAATCCCAACTGGCCTGCAGGGTGCTTTGTGTCGCCACCAGCGAGGTGCACAGAATCCCCCAGTCGGACCCTGTGGGAGCTCGTGTTTAGATGGAGCGGTTGTGATGACGAGGACGACGACGACGGGTTCCGTGCCCCAGCCAGGCTGGGACTCTTGCTCTCCATCCCTTGACTCCAGTGACATGTTGCTGCGGGTTCACTGCACCGTGGAAACGTTCAGTTGGTTTTGTGGAATTGAAACACAAATTAATTTTATTTAAATGATGGTTGCCGGGTGACATGCTCGTCGTCACTTCAGGGGACATTTGATTGCAGATTGAGGGCAGTGGGAGGCTGCCGTCAGCAGCCTACGAACACAAATGTCGGTGAACGAGAGCGTGAACAGATACCCTGGTTTTCTCGCTCTAGAATTTGATTCGTGGACATTAAAACGTTTCAATTGGTTCGTGAAAAAATTGGTGCAGAATTCATCGAACTTTTCCCAGCTTGCACCCTCACCGCCCCCCCTCGACCTGTTCTCTGACGTCACGTGGACACGACCAATGGGCGCCGATGTCACCAATAACAGAACACGGGGGGAGTGTTTGTAACGGTTTTCTTTCGCGGAATTTTTTTTTTACTTTGAAAAAGAATCGTCGGTGTTGGCTAAAAGTATTGTAAATATGAGAGTTAACTTTCAATAGAAAGTGAATTCCTATGATGCGTTAGGGGTTAGGATGTTATCTATACATTAAAAGACATTGGAAAATTCCACATTACGTGTTTGACCCGAAAAAGACTCGGATGCGCTATCCGCTGCTGGGCTAGACTTCCTCTAGTTCACCATCTCTCCGTTTTGTAACACTCCGATGCTCACCAGATTTTTTAACCCCTCGCACAACCTGCTCCACTCATTCCGCCTGCAACCGCTGGGGAGAGAGCTGAGGTGAGGAGCCCTGCTCTATCCGCTGCTGGCCTAGACTACCTCTAGTATATCATGCCTATTGCATGCGCTATCCACTGCTGGGCTAGGCTCCATCTCTATAGCTTTTGCTCTGTCATGGCCGAGACTCCATCTCTAGAGGATGCTCCATCCACTGCTGGTCTAGACCCTTGTGCCCCGCCCACTCTGTTCTGACACTTGGGCTACGCCCACTTGCAAACCTTTATAAACAGTTGCATTTAGAGGCTTACCCCCCCCCTTTCCTCTCCGCCTGATGACGACCGCTTGTGTTGCGATCGAAACGTCGTGGTTTTTATTTATTTTATTTGTATTAATTTGAACCTATCTACGTGACTTTACCGAAACACCCAAGGCACATCGGCATAAGTTGTTTTTGGCCAAATATGCCACAATTTATTTTGCGTTATGTATCAATAAAAAGTGAATTGCTCCATCGTGTTGAGGCTCACCGTGCGATGTATCCAAGGAAATTGGGAAATTCCACGTAAAAAAAAATCGCTCGGGAAAAAAAGGTCGTGGTGACGAGTGACGTGTCATCTATGACGTTAAATAAAGAACAAATCGTGACAAGTATTTGTAGCGGTTTTGTTTTATTGGACACCACTTTCAAACATTACAAAGTCATCTACACACTGGGAGGATGAAAAAAAAACCACGCGGAATTCCGTGAAAGCGAGAATTGACACTCCTGCCTGCGACCCGAGTTGTGTTTTGCGAGTCTCCTGCTCCCAATTAACCCCACGCAGGGCGGCGGCGGCGGCGGCAGCAAGATCCAAACCGCCCTTTTTTCGCAAGTCGAGAGACATTCGTTGAAGAGCGCTCGCAAGCGCCCGTGACCCACCGGCGGTGGACGACCTCGCGTGCAACAAGCCGCCGTCGTAGGCTGCCACTGCCAGCGCCGCCGATAGCCACTCGACGAGGCTGTAAACCCCTCTGAGCTCGTGGGCCCTGAGCTTTTCGTCATGAGGATTATCTGGAATGTGGTTATTTTGTTGACCAATTATATTTTGTTGTTGTTACGATCCAATTTTTTTGTCACCCACGAAAGACGTCGACAAAAATGGCTCAAGACTTGACTTTTGAAGAACAAGTCAATGCCACCCTCCTTTGTGTTTTGGCTGAGTGTGTACGCGACGTGTTAAAGTGGTAATTTTCACAAATAATGGCCTAACGCGTTTTAAAGGTATTTTTCAATAAAAAAAAACGACCCACGTACCAACATTAAACGAAACAAAACGTTTTATTCTACCAGGTAAGGCCCACTGAGCCGTATAGCTCTTTTTTCCAGAAGCGACCTGGCTATCACAATTGATGAGCTCACCAAAGCGGCTTTATCATCACCACGTGGAAATGTATCGCAGCAAAATACTCTTGAACGCGCGACGTTGATTCTAAATGTGTAGAGAAAGACCAAAGGACCCGGAGAAAAATCCACGCAACCACGGAGAGAGAGAGACACGCAAACTCCAAATACAGGGTGCTTTAAAAAAATGTAACACTCCAGAGAATTTGCAACAATGCCACGAGAAATGTGCCTCCGGGTCTGGAGAGACCACCTGGAGAAGATTCCAGGCACGCGTTGACATTGATGGTGAACGAGTGGAACACTTTTACTTTTTGAAGCTATTAACATACATTTGTTATCACGTTACAGCGTATTATCCGTTCTTTTCCCATTTTAAACGATAGTCCCGTGTAAGTGTTAACATTTGATCTTGATTTGAAGCTTTCGTGACTGCAGGAATCCATACTCTTTTGTTCTTTCGGTAAAGTCACGTAGGTAGAAAAATAAAATAAAGAATAATTATTTTATTTTTCTACCAAAGAGTATGTTAACATTTGTTTTTGAAGCACGCTGCATACACAGAAATCTCGTGACGCGTAAACTGCTCCCCCACCACCCGAACGAACGCCGCGAGCTCCCCCCCCCCCCCCCCGGGGTGGGCCGGGTGTGCTCCCCCCCCCTGTGCCCCCCCCCCCCTTAAACCCGCCCTTGCCGGCTCTCTCGAAGACTAAACGCGTTCGTCACCGGCCCCTTCTGCGTCAACAGCCCCCCCCCCCCCGAGGGCCGCGTGGACGCACGCGTCGCCGCTTGTGCCGGTTGCGAGCCACGCAAATACCGCGGCGGGGAAAGAGACGACGCTCTGCTTGAAAGCGTACGCTGGAAGTGAGCGCCGTCGAAAGTAAACCTACAAAAAAAGTACCGTGGGTAAATGGGCAATGTCTGTACAGGGCAGTGCGGGTGTGACGCTGCGTCTTGTGTGGGGGGGTGCGTCTACATCTTACAGAATTGTGTGCGAAAGTGACAAAACTGATTTTTTTTTTCTACTTGATTTGCCACTTCCGCCGCCAGATGGTTTTAGTCCCAAGGCCCCACGCAGAGCCTTCACGGACCACCCTTCTCCCATGAGCTCACTCGCCCACGAGTGGTCCAGCGCCAAATGTCGTGATAAAAAAATCATCTGGAGAAACCCCCACCCCCCCCAAGTGCCCCCCCCCCTTGAGACACGAGCTGCGATTTGATGCAACCGCGGGGCTGACAACACAGTGTCGAACGCCCACTCCCGTCACGCCTCGCACGTATGTCACGCGACCCGCCACATTGCCCGCAACGACGCTCTCGACCTTGTCCAGACCACCAGCTCAAGAGAACTGAACGTCCGGCCGTGCTGTTGTTTCAGGTCACCCACTCGGTGCGAGCTGCATCGCGTGCCGCCCGTGTCGTTTCCCGCCCGCACGCGGAATGAGTTTTCTCGTCGTTTAAGGAAGCATTGGATCTGAACGACCGTGCGGGCGGGCTAATATCCAATTCGCGACGATTTTAATAATCGGAACACCCGTTCCGTAATTCCCTCCTCGAATTGCCGGACGTATAGACCGACGACGTTTTGTAGAAGATCCGCGAAAAGAAAAAGGATCCCGCGCGAAAAGGAGGGATTTTTGAAAAGCGCTCCGAGCGCGATCGCGGCGAGACGCTCTCACGGACGCCGCTCTCGGTGGGCGGAGCGCGAAGCGTGGGGGGTGCGGGGCATGCGTGAGGCTCGGCGTAAGCCACGGGGAGCCACGGGGAGCCACGGGGAACCACGCGGAGTCACGAGGAGCCACGAGGAGCCACGGGGAGCCACAGGGAGCCACAGGGAGCCACGGGGAGTCACGGGGAGTCACGGGGAGCCACGCGGAGCCACGGGGAGCCACAGGGTGGGGTCTCCCAGGGAACCAAGGCTCCCGCCTGTGCAACCGTGGCCCTTGCAATGGTTGAGGCTCACAGCAAGGCCTACGAGGACCTGCCCGCAGCGTACATCGAGCGTCGGCGGGACTCCCTTTCCCACGAGAGACGCGAATTGCCCCCCAAGTAGGAGCGCAGCAGCCACGCTTCATCGTCGTCGTCGTGATCGCGGAGTGGCGACCGTGCGAGCGTCGTGCGCGTGCGGGGACTCCGCGTGCAGACGCGGGGGGTGGGGGGGGGGAGTGGACGGTTGTCGGAAGTCACAAAAGCGATGGGGGTGAGGGGGCAGGCGGGGGGGATGATGGAAGATGCGGGGGAAAAAGTGAAGCTTGTGAAACGACGGACGCGGCTCTCGGCTTTGACTTCCAGAACGCAAACCTGAAACGAGACAAGTTACGAGCCACGTGAACATAAGCGCCGACACCGATTCATTTTCCCTTCACGCTGCCACCTTTTCCCGCCGCTCGCTCAAACCCTGACAGATTCCTCGAGCCGGCCAAGGTTCACCGGAGAGACGCGCAAAGTTCGTCGCAGCACACCGGCAGCAGATCTCGGCACAAAACTCGCTTCCTGCAGCTGCCGCCGCCGCCCGAACGCAGACGCCGGTTCCCCGGACCTCGCCGGGTCAAACGAGCACCGGCGGCACCGGCGGCACCGGCGGCCGCCGCCGCCGCCGCTCACCGGAACCACGCCCCGACCGCCGCTGACCTTTTGACGCCGGCGCCGTGTTAGCAGTCGGACGTGAGCTTGGCCGTCTCCGAGGGCTGCACCTCCACCTCGTCGTGGTAGTACTTGGCCTCGTAGAGGTCGGCCTTCCGGTTGAAGTTCAGGCAGCCGCACTGCGAACACAACCGCCGCCACGCGCGGTGAGCGCCGGCTTGCGGGGAGGCCGCGCGGCAAACGGGGGCCAGCACGTTGGAGCGCCGTCAAACGACTCGCGCGAACGCCGCGGCGCCGTCGGAGACCTTCGTCCACCCGGCGGATTCGCCGCATGTGGCGAACATTATTCACCCCCCCCCCCCCCCCCCGCGTTGTTCAACCGTTCAACCGCACCATCGGTACCGGCGAGCGTTCCGCAACGGCCTGGCGAGTTCCCGAGCGCCGAGCGGCATCATTCTACCGGGCGCCTGCGAATACTTCGCTTCTGTGAGAAAGAGCTACGGGGAGCTCGTCGTGAGCCAAGGCTGCCGATTCGTCGTGAGCCAAGGCTGCCGAATCGCCGCTCGCACCTTCCACAGCAGGAAGAGCAGCAGGGCCAGCAGCAGGATCCCCACGAGGATGGCGACGAGGATGATCCACCACGGGAAGCCAGAGGTGATCACCGTCGACTTCTCCGGGAACACGGTCAGCCTCACCTGCGTGGACACCAGGTCACACAAGCCATCACACACACACACATGCACGCACACGTCACACACACACGTCACACACGTCACACACACACGTCACACACACGTCACACACGCTACAGTACAGAGCACAAATTTGCCGCAAGCTGGACTCCTGTTGCTGCTGCCATCAAATCTGGGGTGGAGATCCCGGCTCCTACCTCGACGTACCGGAGAGAATTCCAAGGCAAATGAGTTGGGGTGACGGACGAGCACTGCCTGATTCACTCCAGCCACTCGCTCACTGGCGGTCAGTCGTCTCCTGCTCCCGTGGTTACCGTAGCCGTGGACGTCGCTCGTTCATTCCTCCTTCCGTTGTGAGGACTCGGTCTCTGTCCCACTGTTTCGTCTCATCCTATACACCGTGTCCAACTGCAGGTCCCCACGACGCACCCGCTCACCCACCCACCCACTCACTCACCCACCCACTCACTCACCCATCCACTCACTCACCCACCCATTCACTCACCCACCCACCCACCCACTCACCCACTCACCCACTACCCACCCACTCACCCACTCACCCGCTCACCCACCCAATCACCACACTGTAGGTCACAACAACACACCCACTCACTTACTCACCCACCTACCCACTCACCCACCCACTCACCCACCCACCCACTCACTCACCCATCCATCCACTCACTCACCCATCCACTCATGTCACAAGAACACACCCACTCACCCACTCACTCACTCACCCACCCACTCACCCACCTACCCACTCACTCACCCACCCACCCACCCACTCACCTACTCACCCACTACCCACCCACTTACCACACTGCAGGTCACAACAACACACCCAATGACTCACCCATCCACTCACCCATCCACTCACCCATCCACTCACCCATCCACTCACCCATCCACTCACCCATCCACTCACCCACTCACCCACTTACCCACTCACCCACTCACCCACCCACTCACCCACCCACTCACCCACCCACTCACCACATCGCAGATCACCTCACTTCTCTTTCCGTTTCTTTCCTCGCACTGCTCCACTCTGGAATTCCCTCCTCCCATCTCCTCCCCCCCCCCCCCGAGCTCTCACAATAACAACAACCTTCTTCAATCGACGAACGTGTTTCAACCCCTATTGATTATAACTTTGACCGTGCTGTTTGTCGCTGGCCTGCTCGACGCTTCTGGCCCCTCCGGGACCCCTGCGCTCGGCAACTTGCACAGGGGACAAAGACGGTGGGGGGGCGGGGGGGGGGCGCCGTGCCGAGGCCGTGAGCAGCTCACCGGGAACGTCTGGAGGCCGGATCCCTTGAGGATGATGTTCTTGCTCTGAGAGAAGAGTCCCGTGGTGACGGACGAGATGAGGTCCAGGTAGTTTGCGTCGTCGTACTCCTGCAAACGACGACGGATCCGTCCCATGAGTGAGCGAGCGTTCCCGAGGAGGATGCCAAGCGGCGCACTTCCACCCACCCACCCATCCACCACTCACATCCACCCACCCACCTGCTCGCCCACCCACCCACCTGCACAGCCATCCACTCACCCACACACATCCACCCACCCACCCATCCACCACACACATCCACCCACCCACCTGCTCACCCACCCACCCACCTGAACACTCACCCACCTGCCCACTCACCCAGCCACCTGCACAGTCATCCACCCACCCACCTGCTCGCCCACCCACCCACCTGCACAGTCATCCACCCACCCACAGACTCACCTGCCCACCCATCCATCCACACACTCATCCACCCACCCACCTACCCACCCATCCACCCACCCATCCACCCACCCACCCAATCTGTGCACCGTGGAGGACATCGCCGGGGCCACACACCGGGCCGCATCACGTGTCATGGTCTATCCACTGCTGGCCACATCGCCACGTGCCCAATACCGGGAGAAACCTACGGGCGCCGTGTGGCACAACAGGGGAGGAACAGGCGTGAACGAGGAGCGAACGAGGAGCGAGCGAGGTGCGCGTGTGCCGTGCCTCCGTGAAGGTGCTGTTCCACAGCTTGGCGCGGATCTTGACGACGGCGGTCGTGTCCATGCCCTGCAGGGGGCAGTGGTAGAGCTGGCAGAGGACGTCGCCGCTGCCACATTGCTGCCAACAAGAAAGCACTCCGTTGAACACGTGGGCTTTCGCGATCAATGTCATCACATCATAGAGGTTTTTATGCGATCTAACCCCCCAAATAAACCTCTACTATGGATAAGAAAGCACTTGTCACCTGACTTGTCATTTTAACTATGCCGGGCACGTTAAACTGGGAGAGATATATTCGTGAAAAATATTTGTGGGTTAGATCGCGTAAGTATAAATGTGTCGAAACCCTCCACCACCCGGTTCAGCCAATTAATAAGGGATTTGTCACGTAAACAATACGCCAATTATAGTATAGTGTATAGTGTAGTGTATAGTGTAGTGTATAGTGTAGTGTACAATGTAGTGTACAGTGTAGTGTATAGTGTAGTGTATAGTGTAGTGTATAGTGTAGTGTATAGTGTAGTGTACAATGTAGTGTACAGTGTAGTGTATAGTGTAGTGTATAATGTAGTGTATAGTGTAGTGTATAGTGTAGTGTACAGTGTAGTGTACAGTGTAGTGTATAGTGTAGTGTATAATGTAGTGTACAATGTAGTGTACAATGTAGTGTACAGTGTAGTGTAAATGTAGTGTATAATGTAGTGTACAGTGTAGTGTAAATGTAGTGTACAATGTAGTGTACAGTGTAGTGTATAGTGTAGTGTATAGTGTAGTGTACAATGTAGTGTACAATGTTGTGTACAGTGTAGTGTAAATGTAGTGTATAATGTAGTGTATAGTGTAGTGTATAGTGTAGTGTATAGTGTAGTGTACTACTTCAGGCCACCGGTGTGGTGGAGAGTAAATCCACAACATTTACAATCGGAGGAGCACGGCGATCCCTGGTGATTACATCCAGCATCATTGGGCGATTTGCCCCAAAAACCCTAAAACCTTTATTATAAATATTGGTCGCGAAAGTCTACGTGTTAAACTGAAATACATGTATATGTATGTTTTAATCTGCTTGGCCGTTTCGCGCTGCAATGGTAACGTTAAAAGGGGGAGCGGCGATCAACAACGCGACCAGCGCTGGCAGCGAGTCGGTGCAAGGGGCAGCACTCACCAGCTTGAAGTATTTCTTCTTCAGCTTGGAAATGAAGGCTTCTTTATTCCCCTCTTTAGTCTCATCTCTCCTCTTCCTCTTCAGCAGCCAAAGCAAGGACATGACGCAGTCACACACAGAGAGACGAAGATCCCCCGTGGAGACTTGAACAGACTGTTGGGGCAAGTGCTGTTTACGAGCACCTATGAAGGCTGGCACGGCACGTGAGGGGGTGGGTAGCCAGCACCACGCCCGGCCGCCTTTGTCTCCGAAGTGACGATGTTTACACATCGCACCAGGTACTCATTGAGGCTGAGTCGACCTAGGGGAGGCCCATGACTGGTTCAGATAAACGTTACTGGTGTTGGCTATGAGCAGGAATCGAACCCGGTTTGCCGGGTTCGTAGCACGGCGCGCAAACCGCTACACACCTCAAAGACAAAGATCCCCCGTATAGCGTTAACAGACTGTAGGGGTAAGTGCTGTTTGCGAGCACCTATGAAGGCCGGAACGGTACACGAGGGGGTGGGTGGCCAGCACCACGCCCGAACGCCTTTGTCTCCCCAGTGGCGATGTTTACACACCGCACCAGGTACTCATTTGAGGCTGAGTCGACCTAGGGGAGGCCCAGGACCGGTTCATATAATCGTCACTGGCACACACGCACACGCGCACGCGCACACATGCACACACACACATGCACACACACACGCACACACACACGCATCCACACAAGCACACACACACGCACGCACACGAGCATACAGGACACCACCGTCCACGTGGCAGTCATTGATGGGGGGTGGCGACTCGGCCCAGCCGTGGAGCCCTCGCCGCTCGCTGTTACAGAGACTCTGCGGTCGTAGTCGCGCGGGCCGCCCTGGCTAATACCGCAGCATGCGTGAACCGCGCGGGAGAGCGTGCACCGTCCGCTTCACAACGAACGCTACAGATGCCGTGGCATCGCTCGAGGTAGTGGCAAGGTCGGCATGCGCCAAATTTTAAAAAACGCCACACCACAAAGTCAACGAATTTTGGAAGCGCACGCAGCACTTCCGTCGCCCCCCCACCGCGGACATTTAGCAGGACCCCCCCTCCCCCCCCCCACCCTGACGAAAAGAGACTCTGTGAAGTTTTCCCGGCAAGACCAAAGTGCAATCGTAGAAAGTAATTCACGAATTAATTCGCGTGACATTTGTTTCACCAGGCGAGAAGTGAAGAGACCAGGAAGATCCTCGCCGGCGAGGCTGAGCTGGGTTCACGAAGCGACCAAAGCCAAACAAAACCGAGCACACAACGAACGGTTCGAAGTGTAAATCGGAGCGCGTCGAGCGCAGGCAACGGTGGCGTTTGCCGCGTCGGTCTCGACGCGTCAGTCTCGACGCGCCGTTCGATCCGGCGCTGGTTGGGAGCTAGACCCCGGCCACAACGGCCCTGCCCGCGGGCTTCCCGGTCCGGCGTGGGGCCGGCGGGAGGGGGGGGCCGCGGGGGAACTGACCAGGAACTGCCCGTCCGAGCCCAGGGCCATGCAGCTCCTCTCCACGGCGCCGGCCACGACGCTGGTGCTGGTGACGTAGAGGAGCTGCTTGCCGCTCGGAGTGAAGGCCGGCATGGACATGTTGAGGTAGGCGGACGCCAGCGAGCCCAGAGACTTGCCCAGGTTGTGCACCTGCGCCGCGCGGTCAACACAGAGGCAGCGGAGGGCGCGGGCGTCCGTTAGCACCCGGCACTGCGCTCGCGATGTGAGAACAAGGAGGGAAACAAACCCGGCCTGTGCTGGCGTGGCCGGGTCTGTCCCAGCGCTGGGTGTGCGTGGTCCGTGTTGGTGTGGCCGGATCTCTCGTGGGCCCACGCCGTCGCACGCCACGTGCGCTGCGGTCGTTGTGGCCGTGCGGTGGCGTCGTCATCGTGGTTACCGTGAGCTCGTACTCCACGATGTTCCCCGTGTCCTCCTTCTTGAGCGTCGACGCGACCTCCATGGAGTCGCCAAAGTAAACCTGGGACGGCTTCGCCACTCTGCCCGGGGGAGGCAACAAACAACGCTCGTCACTCCTTTTGTTGTTTTACGATCAGAGGAAGCAAGAAGATGCTCGGTGCAGTCGGCACTTTGCTTCGTTCATCGTTTTTTTTGTTCTTTTATGCTTTGCTTTATGTTAACCCCCCCCCCCCCTTTTTTAAATGAAAGATTTCTCGCTCTGCTCTCCTTACTCCTTCCCCCTCTCTCTCTACCCCCTCTCTCCCGACTCCATGTCTTTGTTCCCTCTATATTTTCTATGTAATATTTGTAATATTATTAATATTTTTTTTTCACTCCTCCCCACAGCCAAGACCACCACACACGAACAGCAGCGTCCATCGCAACGGAGCATCCACCAGTAACACAGCGTCCACCACTACCACCACTACCATCAGCGGCAGCATCAGCACGGAGCGTGCGCCCCCCTCGCCCTGCCCGCCGGTGCCGCGTGCGCCCCGTGAACGCCGCTCACCCCGAGGTGGTGAGCAGCAGCTCGGTGCGCACCTGCAGGCGCGCCGTCTGTGGCACCAGGTCGCTCTGCTCGCTCGTGCTGCAACACACGGAGACATCGGCACTCAGCTCTCTCGCTCTCTCCCCACGCTCTCTCTCCCCACGCTCTCTCTCCCCCACGCTCTCTCTCCCCACGCTCTCTCACACTCTCCCCACGCTCTTTCTCCCCACACTCTCCCCACGCTCTCTCCTCACGCTCTCACACTCTCCCCACGCTCTCTCTCTCTCCCCACGCTCTTTCTCTTGCTCTCCCCACGCTCTCCCCACGCTCTCTCTCACACTCTTCCCACGCGCTCTCTCTCTCTCTCCACACGCTCTCTCTCCCCACGCTCTCTCTCCCCACGCTCTCTCTCCCCACGCTCTCTCTCCCCCACGCTCTCTCTCCCCACGCTCTCTGTCTCTCGCCCTCTCCTGCCGGACGGGCAACACAGTCCCGCGGACGGGGCCCAGGGTGCACGAGGCGGCGTCTCACGTGGCGAGCTGCAGCTCGACGTTCACAGACTCCTGGTCGGCGTTGAGGGCATTGGTGCTCAGGAGGAGGTAGAACACAACCTGGCAGGAGAGAGAGAGAGCGGAAGACGACGGTCGGTCGGAGCCGCGGCGCTTCCCCTCGCCGCGCTCTCAGCAACAGCTCGGGGGGGGGGGGGGGGGGGGCGGTGTGAGACTGCGGCGCCACTTCTGGTGGGTCCTGCTGAAGTTTCACGGCGGTCCCAATGAAGTGATTTGCAAGTATTTTTTTATTTTTATTTGACACGAGTGGTCACGCGGACACGCCACCGCCGTGTCCGCGTGACCACTCGTGTCGCATCGTAGCGGCCGACACCCAGCCAGGTGGCTCAGCGGTTTGTCCTGCACATGTATAGGGTCGCCCCTGTCAGGAGAATGTGGAATTTCTAGCACTGGCTCAGGGCTGCGAAGGCACCAACCGAATGCTCGTTCGAGTTTAGCGCGCGAGCGGGACTCACGCTCTCGCCCCTCTTGAGGGGGTTCCCCAGCTCGCACTCGGTCAGTGTCCCGTTGGCGTTGGCGTTGCACACGGGAGGCTGGCCCTGCACAGACACACGCACCCCCACGCACAGACACACGCACAGACACACGCACAGACACAAACAGACACACGCACAGACACAAGCACAGACACACACACAGACACACGCACAGACACACGCACCCCCACAAACAGATGCACGCACAGACACACGCACAGACACGCGCACAGACACGCGCACAGACACGCGCACAGACACACGCACAGACACGCGCACAGACACATGCACCATGCAAACGGACACACGTGCACCAAGGTTAGCGTAGGTGTAGACACACGTGCATGCTAGGAGTGCAGGAAGTGGCGCGTGTGCAGTACGCAGCGGGCGTGTGCGTGCGTGCGTGCATGCGTGCCGCGGGGCTCACGGGAGGGAACTCCTTGGGGCGGGCGTCCATGTAGCCGAGCGAGGGGGGCAGGCGGATGCTGAGCCGCGACTCGTAGGCGTCATCGCCCGGGTTGGTGATGGTCAACTGCAGCGCCAGCTCCTCCTGCCCGCTCAGCAGCAGCACCTGCTCGTGGCCTTCCCTGCGCGGAGGGGACACGGGAGGGGGGGGGGGCGGCGGGGAGCGCCGGCCGGTCAAGAGAGAGACGCGCGGAAAGAGGAGACGCACAGCCCCCACGGAGTCGAGAACCGCCGCCGGCCAACCCCGTGGCGGCCTGGCGGCGCCCCTCTCCAATAAGAGCCGTGCGGCGTCGCTCCGGACAGGGCCCTCAGGAAGCGTACCACCCCCCCCACCCCCCGCGAGCGTGGGGCCCCGCCGACGTTTTCCCACCTTAGTCACTGGCTCGGTGCGCAGCAATTAGCGTGCGGACGTTTCGAAAAGCGGTGACGGACGCTCTCGCGCCGCGCCGCGAGCACGTGGTGCGAACCCCAGCGCTGCTCTCGGCGTTGCAATTTTGATGCGAAGGGCCACCGCGTGCGCCGTAGAACGACAGAGTTGGCGGATTCGTCAACGTCTACCGGCTGGCGCGCGGGCACGCCGCGGTGCGGGCGCTGTGCGGGGGGTGGGGGGTCACTGCGTACGTTGGCAGCGGCTCGTAGGAGTTGTTGCCTCCAAATCGGCAGAAGAGGTGAGCCAGCTGCAGGTTGCTCTGGCAGATGTTGTCCGATCCACACCCATCCTTGGCGAAGTTTATCTGAGGACAGAGAACGCGTGGAGCTGAGCGGGGCTTTCCAGGGAAGGTCCAGCCGCGCTGCACGAACGCTGCAAAAACGCTGCACTCGGCTGCACACACACCGCACAGACGCTGTACACACGCTACGTATGTGCGTTGGACATTTACATCAGCCAAATACTCTGAACCCGCGACGTTGATTCTAAATGTGGAGGGAAAAACCGAAGGGCCTCGAACCCACGACCACCTACATACCAGGCAAGGTAGTTAACATTTTGCCACAGCGGCGCCCAATGTATAGAAACTCCCCCCCCCTTGCCCCGTGCCGTTAGAGGAACGAGCCATGTTCAACGCTCTCCCACTTGGCTTGGGAAGGGGGGGGGCGTATCAACGAGCAGCGTCTCCTCGAGGTGTCCGTGGGTGAGTGGAGACCGCAGGGGGGGGGGGGGAGCGTCGCAGAGGCGGTGGCTAGCGCAGGCCACGATGGCGTGGAAGAGGCCGTGATGATGCGGAAGAGGCCGTGATGGTGGGGAGGGCGTGTTGGCAGCGGCTCACGTTGGTGGCGGAGGAGCTGGGCTTGAGCAAGTCGAGCACGGGCCTCTCCTGCCCCCCACTGGCTTGCCGCCGCCTGCGCGACCCCTGCAGCTTGTAGTCGAAGGAAACCTTGAGCGGCCGCAGCTTGTCCTTGATGTCGTCCTGCGGGAGGGAGAGGGAAGGGGGAGGGAGCTCAGCCGGGGGCAGCTTGCTGAACGAGCGCCGCATGCTCAGAGCATCGCAAACTCTTGGACCGACGGCGCGTACGTCGCGACGCTGCCATGGCAGGGCGCGAGGACCTGGGAAACACGCCATGAGGCACCCGCCGCCACCCAGCGTGCCGCCAATTGAAGCGAAAAACCCCAAACGACGCTTTGCGGGGTTGTTCTGAAGCCATCGGTGACGGGACCCAGACCGTCACTGCGCTCGAGAGCCCTGCGTAACCACACGTGGCCGCCCGGCTTCGAGCCCAGGCTCTCCGCAGCACGGGATTAGAATCTCCGGCGTGGGACGACGGCGCCCTCGCGGTGTCGCGGAGCCGCGTGCCGGCGCGAGCTCACCTTGATCTGCAGGGTGCGGCGGATGCACTTCTTGCTGTTCTGCCCTCCGAGGTCGACGAACCCCGAGGACTCGGCCTGCTGGGGCACCCCGGCGTCGTCCAGGAAGACGGCGCGTGGGCTCAGGCTGGCCTTGACGCGGTCCATGTCCACACTCGCCGTGAAGATGAGCCCTGAGCCGACAGGCACGCAAGCAAGCACATGCACGCACACACACGCACGCATACACGCATGCACACACGCACACACGCACTCACACACGACGCACACGCACGCACACACACACGCATGTATGCACGCGCGCACACACACCAGAACAAAGATCAGGGACAAAGATCCCCCGTGTAGCTTTTAGTCTTGACCGACTGTTGGGGCAAGTGCTCTACGTTTGCACCTCTGAAGGCTGGCACAGTGCACCAGGGGGTGGTGTGGCCAGCACCACGCCAAGCTGCCTTTGTCTCCCCAGTGCCAACGATCACGCACCGTGAGGGGTACTAATTTAAAGCCGAGTCGACCTAGGGGAGGCCCACGGCCGGTTCAGATATTCGTCACTGGCGTCGACCATGGTGTGGGAGTTGAACTCGTGTCACCGGGTCCTCAGCGCACGAACACCACCGCGCTCCTGGTCAGCGCACGTGTACGCACGTGCACGCCATGCGCAACGAACACATCTAAGACGAGCGTGTGTGCCCTCCTGCGTCCGCAGGGGTACAACAACGACATCATCTACGTGCTATGAAGAAGGACCCATTGCCCCAATGGTTGAACGGCGTCAACGTTCACTTTACACCATTGGTACCTCATTTGCCAGTAAAAAAAATGATAATTTTTTTCACCCTTTTATCTGGCAACAAAACTGACACCTTTTTTACGAGGAGTCATGTTTGCATTGACCACAACACCTGCAGTCATAATGCAAACAAAAAACATAACTCTGATAATGTATGCACTGTCCGTGAAGTTGATTGGTCCACACCCGAGACAGCTTTCCTTAGAGCCCAGTCTCACATGGGTTGGACCAGATGACGCAAAAGGCGCACTACTCAAAGACAATGCACCATCAGAGTATGAGAGCTCGGGGTAAGCATTTACACCATTGGAACCTCATTTTCCAGTAAAAAATATGATAATTGTTTTTTTACCCTTTTATCTGGCAACAAAACTGACACCTTTTTTTACGAGGAGTCATGTTTGCATTATGACTGCAGGTATTGTGGTCTATGCAAACATGACTCCTCGTAAAAAAGGTGTCAGTTTTGTTGCCAGATAAAAGGGTAAAAAAAGAATTATCAACGTTCACTTTGTTTGTTTGTTTATTCCTGCGGCGAGTCGAGTGCAGTGCGGGCGCTCTTACGGGTGCCGGGGCTGGACGTGGGGTTGTTGCCCTGGTAGGTGAAGCAGGCGTCAATGTTGGCGCTGCGGGGCACAGCGGGCAGAGGGGGCACAGCGGGGGCACACACGCGTGTTAGGCGGGGGGCGCACACGCGTGTTAGGCGGGGGGCGCACACGCGTGTTACGCCAGGGGTGGGCGCGTGTCACGCAGCTCCACGGGAAAACCGCTGCCGCCCCCCGGGCACCGTCGCGATTCTCGGCCCCGTGCTTCGACGTCCACGCCGCCGGGCGCCGCCGTCGCTCGCAACCCACCCCCCCCCCCCGTTCGGTGAACGCCCCTCGCCCCTTGAGGCCGAGGTTCCGAGACGCCTGCGAGTCACGGGGTTGCGTGGTGTCCCGCTCGCCGCTCGAATCTCGGACACGCGCTTCAAAGCCCCGTCAATTCTTACCCAGAGAGGCGCAGTAGCGCCGTTGCTTTAAAAGACGCCGTGACGCGCGTGCAAACAGCCGTGGTGACAGGACCGCACTCGGACAGCCGGCGACAAACTGTGCGGCACGCTCGACCGCGTGGCCTTGCGGGAGCCTCGGTACCGACAAAGTTAATTTTAGTTTTGGTTTTCCCTCCGGTTTTGTGTTGATGACGTACACCACGCACGCCATCGGAGCGGCAAAGGGTTAATTGGGGAGCACAACAACAGCAGCAGCAGCGGCGGCGGTAGCCGTCGCCCCCTCGCCCCCCCACGGACGGAGAGAACTTGGCAAGAACCCTCGTGAAGAAGAAACTCCTCGCCGGGTGCACGAGCGGAGTCGAGAAATGGAGACGACAACAACAGCACGATGCGGCGCTCTGTAACGGCACGACAGACGAGGGGCACGATGCGCCGCTCGTCGGCATGGCGCCGCCGCCCCGACCACCGCTCACCAGGTGTGCGGGCCGCAGTTCTTCTCGTTGATGTTGATGTCCATGGGCTTGTTGATCACCGTTTCTATGCTCACCACGGGCCGTGACCTAAAAGCCCCCCCCCCATGGCGACAAACACAAAGCAGCCACGAAGAGGTGAGGAAACAGCAACACGCCCCCCCCACACCCCCCACACCCCCCACCACCCACCTCTACTCCCCTGTGCCCCCTCCCGCGGCTCTCACGCCAACGCTAGGCAACCTCACGCCACTCCGTCATATTCGCCACGGTGGCTCGGAGATGTTAACTACCTCGCCTGGTACGCAGGAGGTTGTGGATTCGATCCCGACCCTGACGCCTGCTGCTGTCTATTTGCAGTTTACGTCTCTCTCCCCGTGGCCACATCAATTTTTCTCTGGGTCCAACCCCATTTTCCCCTCCACATTTAGAATTAACGTCACTCGTTCAGAGCATTTGGCTACTGCTGTAAATTTCGCGATAAGCCACTTCGTTTGAGCTCTCATTTGTGATTGTCAGTTCGCTTCTAAAAAAAGAGCTACACAGCCCAGTGGGCCTTACCTGCTAAGATTACAATAATTACGTTGTGTTGTTTATTCCTGGGCAATGCTCATTTTTTGTTTATGTTTTTATTATTTTTTGAACCTATCCACGTGACTTTACCGAAAGACCCAACGAATGTGATGCTTATACGGTTAAGAAACGTTTCTGATTTGCTCCATTTGTATTTTTGGGCTTTCTACTGCGCAGAGTAAAGGTGCAGCCGTGCAGCCTCTTGCTCGCAGCAGCGCTGGCAGAGAACTTCCACTGGAGAACCCCTCCAATGCTCTATTTGTTGTTTAGTTTGTTGTCGTTCTCCCCCCTCCATCTACGTTTAGCACGGTTGGCTACACATGGTGCGTAAGAAGTTCAACGTACACACACACCACATACACAGCACACACACACACCACATACATACACACACACCACACACCACATACACACACACACCACATGCATACACCACACACACACCACACACACACACACCACACACACACACCACATACACAGCACACACACACACCACACACACACACCACATACACACACCACATACACACACACCACATGCATACACCACACCCACACACACCACACACACACCACACACACCACACATACACAGCACACACACACACCACACATACACACACACACCACACACACACACCACACACACACACACCAGATACAATGGGTTCTTAGGCCTCCAATTCCGAACTGGCCAGAGGTCTTCTAAGAGGTGGGAAGTACGCACACTTGACCCCACCACACGCGACCGACTAAACTTACTAACACCGCTTGAACTCGTGCCCATCACCCGTAGTCCCCGAGTCCAGACCAAATCCTCTCGCTGGTCGCTACCGCCTGGGGACGTCATCGCTGCCGAGCTCCCTACTCCCCTATGTGGCCAATACCAGTGAATAATGCGGCAACCCTTTGGAAACGAGCGGGAGTTGTCGTACAATCCTCTCTCATCACCCATACAAATACCTCGCTGTGTAATGAAACGCGTTGCTACTTCAGGGGTGGTACCAACACGTGTCTGTGTGCGTGCCCTGTGTCTGTGTGCGTGCCCTGTGTCTGTGTGCGTGCCCCGTGTCTGTGTGCATGCCCTGTGTCTGTGTGCGTGCCCTGTGTCTGTGTGCGTGCCCTGTGTCTGTGTGCGTGCCCTGTGTCTGTGTGCGTGCCCTGTGTCTGTGTGCGTGCCCCGTGTCTGTGTGCGTACCCTGTGTCTGTGTGCGTACCCTGTGTCTGTGTGCGTGCCCTGTGTCTGTGTGCGTGCCCTGTGTCTGTGTGCGTGCCCCGTGTCTGTGTGCGTGCCCTGTGTCTGTGTGCGTGCCCTGTGTCTGTGTGCGTGCCCTGTGTCTGTGTGCGTGCCCTGTGTCTGTGTGCATGCCCTGTGTTTGTGTGCGTGCCCTGTGTCTGTGTGCGTGCCCTGTGTCTGTGTGCGTGCCCTGTGTCTGTGTGCGTGCCCCGTGTCTGTGTGCGTACCCTGTGTCTGTGTGCTTACCCTGTGTCTGTGTGCGTGCCCTGTGTCTGTGTGCGTGCCCCGTGTCTGTGTGCGTGCCCCGTGTCTGTGTGCGTGCCCTGTGTCTGTGTGCGTGCCCTGTGTCTGTGTGCGTGCCCTGTGTCTGTGTGCGTGCCCTGTGTCTGTGTGCATGCCCTGTGTCTGTGTGCGTGCCCTGCGTCTGTGTGCGTGCCCTGTGTCTGTGTGCGTGCCCCGTGTCTGTGTGTGTACCCTGTGTCTGTGTGCGTGCCCCGTGTCTGTGTGTGTACCCTGTGTCTGTGTGCGTGCCCCGGCCGCGGTACGACAGCGGTGATGGCAGTGCCCCCAACATGATGGCGGCAGCGGCGGTGCCCGCACCTGATGATGGCCACCTGCTCGGACAGCGAGCCCACGGCGATGTCAGGGTAGCTGTTGCCGTCCACGTCGATGCCGCCCACCAGCGAGTAGCCGAAGAATCTGATGGGGCTCGAGAAGGCTTCGCCCTCGATCACCTGCAGCAGCAGCAGCCCCCCGAACGGAAGGCCCCCCGGGGTTAATGATCGCGGTTCGTTCGTTTGGGTGGATGCGTCGTGAACCCACCTCCGCCCGCGGCGGGTAAGGCTCGTCACGCGAACAAGACGTGCCAGTTGGTTACCGCAGGCGGTCTACGGTTTACGACGTTTATATGAAGCCACCATGGACCGATTTACTTCACTAAAACTACATCGCCTGGTATACAGGAGGTCGTGGGTTCGATCCTGGCCTGCTGTAAATTTTAAAGTTTGCGGTGTCTCTCTCCCCGTGGCTGCGTGGACTTTTCTCCTGGTCCTCCGGTTTTTCCCTCCACATTTAGAATCGACGTCGCGCGTTCAGAGTATTTGGCTTTTATATATTTCCACACGGTAAGTCATTTGATTGGGCTATCGTTTTTGGCCAGGTTGCTGAAAAAGAGCTATATGGCTCAGTGGGCCTTGCCTGGTGAAATCAAATCAATCGTAAACAGTTTAGTTAAGAATTGTGGAGAAGTCTTCCCGTCTCCTCGTTTCTTAAAATGGAGTAAGGCGACGGTCGCAATAACATTGGTCGCGAAAATCTGACACGTGCTAAAGAGGCTCGCGATTAAAAATAAATTGGGAAGACAACGATTTGGATCGGCACGCCCTCGTTAATATCATCACCATCTCCGGACCTCCCTAGTACAGCACACCGGTGTGTTGGAGAGCCACAACACACCGGTGTGCTGTACTAGTGACAAATTGGCACGTTCTGTTTACGTGACAACCCTTACTAGTTGGCTGTGTCGGGTGTTGGCGGGTTTAACGACACATTTATATATTCACGCGATCTAACCCAAAAAACCTCTAATATTGAGAATTATCCTTGCAGGGAGGGGAGGGGGGTGGAGTCAGGGATGTGCACAGCCGGTACGGTGACACGAATCCGGAAACAGTGCAACGCTTGATTGCTTTGCTTTGGTCACGTCACGACGGGCGAGTGTAGGATCGTCACCTGGGTGGCTTTCGGATTGAGCCCCTGCGAGCCTCCGTGGTAGATGAAGACCTTCCCAAGGCCGTCGTACGGAGCTCCCACCGCCACATCTGCAGGCGGCGGAGGCGGCGATTACGCGCGGAGAGAGAGAGAAAGAGAAAAGAGACGAGCACAATCGTCATCGTCGCACTCCGTCCGTGACGCGTTTCTCTTATTGGGTTCAGAGGCGCCGGGGAAACCGCAAGCTGAGCGGAAGGGCGGGCAGGAGAGGCGTCAACAATTGCCCGAGCTCTCTGGCCCTACATTTGGATGTTTAGTGTGTATGCATGTGGGAGGAAAGTGGAGTACCAGGAACCCCCCCGCCCCCCGTGCGGTTAGAACGCCGATCAAAATCGTCCCACTTGCTGTGTCTGGCACACTCTTGCCAAAGCCAGGATGATGGCGACATCGCAGCATCGAAGATTTGGGAAGTTTCACAAATGTGGTCGATCCTCCAAACCCTTGCTACCTGCATGGTGCAGCGCCTGGCCACACCACGCATCCCTGCAAGAACATCCCCGCTCTGAGGGTGGCGGGATGTTAACTACCTCGCCTGGTATGCAGGAGATTGTGAGTTCGATCCCAACCATGACGCTTGTTGTATAATTGTTGTTTGCACGTCTCCCTCCCCGTGGTCGCGTGGATTTTTCTCCGGGGTTTCTCCCTCCACATTCAGAATCAACATCACGCGTTTAGAGTGTTTGGCCACGAAACAATTCCACGCGATGATGATAAGCCGCTTCGTCGAGCTATCATTTGTGATAGCCACGTCGCGTCTGGAAAAGAGCTACACGTAAATAGTTCATCGTTTAAAAAAAAAAAATAGTTTGCAGGCGTCCCCGCCGACAAATGGTTTGCACCGTGGCGGCGACGGACGCACCGGGAAACCCGTCCTGGTTGAGGTCGCCCACGGCGGCCACGCAGAGGCCGAACATCGACGCCGTGGTGCCGTTGAGGCGCAGGTGGTACTGGGCGTCGAAGTGCCCGTTCTTGTTGAGGTAGATGTAGGCTGCGCCGCCGATGTGCTCCTTGATGTCAAAGAACTGCGGCGCTCCCACCACCAGGTCCTTCCAGCTGCGCGGAGCGAGGGACACGCGGGAGAGGGGGGGGGGATCACGAGTCGTCTTGTGTCGAGTCTCCCCCGTTGTACGTGTCTATATGTAGCGGGAGTGGTGGTGTAGCGGTCAGCGCCGTGCTGCGCTACTGAAGCGATGGCGTCACCGGGGGTTCGATACCAGCTCAAGGACACCAACGACATCGGTGGCGATCATCCGAACCGGTTCTGGGCCTCCCCTAGGTCGACTCGGCCTCAAATGAGGACCCGGTGCGGTGTGTAAAACAACGCCGCTTAGTGAGACAAAGGCCCACTGAGCAACCTCTGTTTCAGAAGTGATCTGTCCGCAAATGATAGCTCAACGAAGTAGATTATCGCGTGGAAATTAACAGCGCACAACTACTCTCAACGTGCGATGTTGATTCTAAATGTGGAGGGAAAAACCGGAGGACCTGGGGAGAAATCCACGCGAGTGAAGAGAAGGTGACTGAGCACCAGCAAGTGGAGCGAGCGACCGGTATGACCGGAGTCACCGGAGCGGCCGGGCGCTGCGCTGCGCCGAGCGCGGGACCGACCCGTCGTTGTTGATGTCCACGAGGGCCACGTCGTAGCCGAAGGAGGAGGCGAGCTGCTCGCCATAGAGGACCTGCTCACGCTCCATGCTGCTCGGCGGGCTGATCTTGAGGAAGAGCACGGCGCCCGTGTGGTTGGCGCGCGGCGCTCCCGCCACGAACGTCTCGCGGTCCTTGTCCGTGACGCCGATGCCCGACTCCATGGAGAAGCCTGTGTCACAGGCAAACGGCGCGGCCTGTCACTCGCGACTCGCGGTCTTTAGCAAGTGCCCACGTCGGCCGTGGTCTATCCACTGCCGGACGAAGGACTTTACTTCCCGCCGCCACCGCCGCCCCTCGCGATTCGACCTCACGATGCGACGATCCATCCGGCGCCTGCACGCTCATCGTGGCTTATCGTGTGGAAGTTTATGGCAGCAGCCATTTGTAACGTTCTTATCCACCCCTTCTGGACATCTGTGACAAAAAGCTTCATAGCTCATCGAATTCCCCCACTATAAATACTGATTCTGATTTACTTTCAACGCGTGATGTTGATTCTAAATGTGAAGGGAAGAACCGCAGGACCCGGAGAAAAATCCATGCGACCACGGAGAGAGAGACACGCAAACTGCAAATATACAGGGCTGTGGTCTGGATCGAAACCACGACTTCCTGTTTACTAGGTGAGGTAGTTAGCATCTCGCCACCATCGCACCCCATGTTCTCCCATCCATGTGTTCCGCCCCTTATCGATGCCATTCCTAGGATGCATCTCTCCATTCTTTTTCTTTGCTTTGCACAGCTGTAGACGTTTGTCCGATAGTTTTGGTTAATCACTAAACCTTACACGTGTCCTCCAGACACGAGCACGCGCATCGTATAGGCGCGTGCCACGTCAGCGCACGCGCACGTGTAATACAGCGCGTAGACGTTGGGGAAACGGCGCGTTGATCAAAAGCCATTTCCTGCTGCTCAAACGACCACGGGGGCGTTTGGTGCTCGTCCCCAGTTTGCAGCCCTGAGCCAGCGGTGGAAATTCCACTCACCTATGGCGGGGGCCGAGTCTGTTCCACAGGGCAGTCACCCGGCCACCCACGGCTCCTAGCTGAGCCGGGAGGGGGGGTGGGGGGGCCTCCTCGATGGGGAGGAGCACCCCCCCACCCGCCCCTCCCTCCCGCCCCCCCCCCCCCTCCAGGGTTTACTGGGTGGGTGGGGGGGGGGATTACCCGGGGGGGGGGTTTCCCCGGTGGAGAGGATTGCACCCCCCCTTGCCAGAGTTTCCCGGGGGGGTGGGGGCAGTGGGGTGGAGGGGAGGGGGGTGTGTGGGGGGGGGTGTGTGGGGGGGGTGGTTACCCAGGTAACTGTTCTGCTCCACGGGGACGTCGTTGCCGTTCTTGATGCGCTCGTCGCCCGTCTCGTAGGGGCCGTCGTTGAGCACCTCGCCCCGCTCCACCAGCGTCAGGTTGATGGCGTCCACGTGCACCACGCCTGGCACGCGCGCACGCCACACGCACACGCGCACGCACGCACACACCACACACACACGCACACACACGCACACATGCACCCACACACCACACACACACACGCACACACACCACACACACTCACACACACACGCACACACACTCACACACACACGCACACACACGCACACACACACACACCACACACACACACGCATGCGTAAGCCGGATGCAGAACTTCTCCGGCGGGTGCCTCACGGACGCAAGCGAACCCGGACCGCCGGGCCTCGACTGGTACCTTTGTGTGTGTGTGGTGTGTGTACGTGTGTGTGGTGTGTGTGGTGTGGTGTGTGTGTGTGTGTGGTGTGTGTGTGTGTGGTGTGTGTGTGTGTACGTTGAACTTCCCTCGCACCACCGTACGTAGCCAACTCCGCTAATCAGAGTTGCAGGGGAAGGACAAACTATGGGTCTCTGTGCGAGTCGATGGGTCTCTGTGTGAATCTATAGGTCTCTGTGTGAGTCTATGGGTCTCTGTGTGAGTCTATGGGTCTCTGTGTGAGTCTATGGGTCTCTGTGTGAGTCTATGGGTCTCTGTGCGAGTCTATGGGTCTCTGTGCGAGTCTATGGGTCTCTGTGTGAGTCTATAGGTCTCTGTGTGAGTCTATGGGTCTCTGTGTGAGTCTATGGGTCTCTGTGTGAGTCTATGGGTCTCTGTGCGAGTCGATGGGTCTCTGTGTGAGTCTAAAGGTCTCTGTGTGAGTCTATGGGTCTCTGTGTGAGTCTATGGGTCTCTGTGTGAGTCTATAGGTCTCTGTGTGAGTCTATAGGTCTCTGTGTGAGTCTATGGGTCTCTGTGTGAGTCTATGGGTCTCTGTGTGAGTCTATGGGTCTCTGTGTGAGTCTATGGGTCTCTGTGCGAGTCGATGGGTCTCTGTGTGAGTCTATAGGTCTCTGTGTGAGTCTATGGGTCTCTGTGTGAGTCTATGGGTCTCTGTGTGAGTCTATGGGTCTCTGTGTGAGTCTATGGGTCTCTGTGTGAGTCTATGGGTCTCTGTGCGAGTCTATGGGTCTCTGTGCGAGTCTATGGGTCTCTGTGTGAGTCTATAGGTCTCTGTGTGAGTCTATGGGTCTCTGTGTGAGTCTATGGGTCTCTGTGTGAGTCTATGGGTCTCTGTGCGAGTCGATGGGTCTCTGTGTGAGTCTAAAGGTCTCTGTGTGAGTCTATGGGTCTCTGTGTGAGTCTATGGGTCTCTGTGTGAGTCTATAGGTCTCTGTGTGAGTCTATAGGTCTCTGTGTGAGTCTATGGGTCTCTGTGTGAGTCTATGGGTCTCTGTGTGAGTCTATGGGTCTCTGTGTGAGTCTATGGGTCTCTGTGCGAGTCGATGGGTCTCTGTGTGAGTCTATAGGTCTCTGTGTGAGTCTATGGGTCTCTGTGTGAGTCTATGGGTCTCTGTGCGAGTCGATGGGTCTCTGTGTGAGTCTATGGGTCTCCATATGACGAGTCTATGGGTCTCTGTGGCGAGCCCATGTACGTACGCACGTTGAACCTCTTCCGCACCACCCTACGTGGCCGACCGCGTTCACGTGAGAGGCTGCGATGGCGCACGTACCGCGCCAGTAGTAGGAGCCAACGGCGCCCGAGTAGAGGTAGTGGGTGTCGTGTGTGAAGCCCGCGTCGAGGCCCTGCTGGCACACGCCGAACCACTCGTGCGTGGCGGCGCGCCCGTCGCAGAAGTGGTACTGGCCGCCGTGGATCGGGTCCCTGGTCTTGTCGCGCAGGTCCTGGTCGAGGAGGTAGCAGCGGCCGATGAGGCTGCGCGACTCCGACACCTGCCCCACGTTGCTCCGCACCTCGTAGCGGTGGGCGCATACCTGTGACCCAGAAAAAGGAAAATAGATCAACCCCGTGTAGCCTCGGCGAGTCTTGTCTGTCTTGGGGTGACGCAGAGAGAGCCGCTGAGGATCGTCCGGCATGGCGTGGGCTTGTTGCGGCCTCGTGCTCCACAGTGAGTGAAGAGGAGTGAGTCAGTGAGGCTGCGTGGCGTCAGTGGGTGGCCAGCGTCGCGCCCGGCCACCGACGTTTACACACCGCACCGGGTACTCATTTAGGGCTGAGTCGACCTCGGGGAGGCCCGGGACCATTGAGATAATCGTCACCGGTGTTAATGGCCTTGAGCTGGAATCGAACTCGGGTCGCCGCGGTCCGTAGCGTGGCGTAGCGCTAACCGCTGCGCCACCGCTCCCCGCACGACCGAGGGCAGAGCACCACACGCAGCTCAGTCGCCACCTCTCGTTGGGCAATGCACAGGGCACCAATAGGGGGCAATGCCGCCATGCCACTGGGCAGTGTCACACGGTGCGGGTGAATGCCGCCGTGCCACTCTGTGGTTGTGTATTTACCACGACTTTGCCACCGACCCCAGAGCTCCGCACAACCGATCCCAGCCACTGGTCTTGCTTGGACTCCTTGGACGGGTCGTCTGCGGTTGGGGGGGGGGGGCAGCGAGAGAGCGACGGTGACGAGGTCAGTGCGGTGGCTTCGCGTGCGGTGACCTCGTCACCGCAATGGAGATGGCACCGGCAGCAGGGTCTCAATGCCCCGTGGGGACGGAGGTGTAAGCTAAGGTGCACGCGCGCGTGTGTGTGTTTTAAGGTGTGTGCATCTGTTGAACTTCTTTTGCACTATACGATCGCTTGCGCGCTTAACAGCGCGCCTCCGATTCGCACGGTTGGCTAAGTACGGTGCGAAAGGAGTTCAAACGCGCACGTTTCAAATCAGTCAGTTGGTGATGGCACGTGGCCAATCATCGCCCCCCTACTGGCGGACTCGTGACCAATCCGCGGGCTCAGTGCGGGGTCATTCTCGTGCCACACGGCCATCGCTGCCACTCAGGGGGTGCTCTTTTATAATATTTGGAGCCTTGAGTAATTTGGCTGCGATAGGTTTGCACACGACGACGGGAAGCCAATACGTCGAGACGTCATTTGCGATGGCCAGGCCGCTTCTGAAAAAAGAGCTCTTACGGCTCACTGGTGGGCCTTAGCAGGTAAAATAAAAAATATAGTTTTAAATATTATGAGACCTCCTTTGCCAGTAGAAAGATATAGTAATAGGTTTTTACCCTTTTATCTGGCACCAAAAACTGACACCTTTATACAAGGGATCATGTTTGCAATCACCACAACACAAGCAGTCAAAATGCAAAAAAAGAGACAACTCTGATAATGATTTGCACTGTCCTTGAAATTGATTGGTCCACACCAGTGGAGACTTGGCTCTAAGAAAAGCCGTCTCGAGTGTGGACCAATCAATTTCAAGCACAGTGCATATCATTATCATGTTTTACCCACTTCCCAATGTGGTATCGACTGCAAACTTGGTATACTTATGTCATACTGATGACAATTCTATATTCTATCATAAAAAATACAAAAAAGTTTTTAAAAACATTAATTTGTATATGTTATGTTTCGGCTTGGGCCTAATTGTCCACACTCAACTGGAAAGCTTCGGGCCACTTCCTGGACTTCTGCCATTACGAGTAGGCTACATTTCATTAAAGCGTGTTTAAAAAAAGTATTTTTTAAATATTACTTATCTTTGTACTATTCGCCTTTTGGCATTCTTTGCACGAAATAGTGCGATAGAAATGAAGACTGGATTGATTGATTCTCTGGTTTAACACTGGTGGGACTAGGCCATAAATAAAGAAGGCCGTCTCTGGTGTAGGCCTATCAATTTCAAAGAAAATGCCCATATATTATCAGAGCGTGTATGTTTTAATGTTTTTCCACAAGCGCGTGTGGTTAATGAGGACCTGACGCTAAAAAAGGTTTCTATTTGGTGTTTGAGCATCTTAACACCTCCTGTTTTATCGACAGAAATGGTAAATACCTATTCTTATTTTCATACGTTAATCTTTTGCACATTATGTTATGATATTGTTCGTTTCACGAGCGAACGCCTTCATTTAACCTTGTTGCACCCTGCCTACCTGCGGCAACGGTCACTTTAAATGTCCCGGCAGCGCGCCTTATCTCTCCGCGTCACTCGTATGGCCATCGCAAACCAAGTCGGCCTCGTAAGAGAGCCCGACCTCGACTCAGACTCACATCTGGCCACGTGAACTCTCTCGCGACTCAGAGAGCTCTAAGTGGAAATTCTGAGTCTCAGAGTGCAACAGAAATACATTTGGTGGTGGAGGGAGGGATGGGGAGGGGTGGGGGTGAAACCAAAGGGGCCTCATCAGCGTGCGAGACCAGCGGGACGTGGCGTCGCGTGGCTGGTGTTATTGAGAGAGGGAGAGTTCGCGACGGAAGCTCACAGTCAACGTCGATGTCCACGCGGCGGCAGCCGCCGGCGGTGACGGAGCAGCGGAAGAGAGCGCCCGTCTGCACCGAGGAGAACCGGGGGTTGGCTGAGAACGACGTCGGGGCCCCGACCAGCAGCCTGCACGGGGTGGGCACGTGGGGGACAGGGAGAGACGCGGGAGACGCACGGGGTGCACGGGGGGGAGACGCACGGACGAGAGACACGGGGGAGGTGGGGGAGACACACGTTGCTTGGTTAATAACGTCCTTCCAATGGTTGCTCAGCTCATACCAAACCTTGCAGAGGTACTCTGCCGTGGCTGATCATTGTTATAACGCAGTGGGCTCGCACGATATTGTTTTTTCCGAGACCAAGGTACTCTGCAAACCTTCGGGCTACCATCAAAGATTTGTCCATGAAGCCATCCAGATATATAAACACAGAGACAATTTCAACCGAGAAGATGGGTATAAGCTGAGCAATCATTGTAAGGACGTTATTAACCAAGCAAAGTCGTCACTTGCTGTGGTGCTTCCCTTCTTCCCTGCCGTTTGGCTGTTATCTCCGACTCTCTGAGTTGCATTGCCCTGTTAGGTGCTTCTGCGGTCTCACTAACATGGCCACCTCTGCTCCCTTAGCCTCGATGTATCGACGGTTCTGGCTGTGTGATGGGCTGTGTGTCTCACTGGCGCGACCACCGTTGCGGTGGTTCTCTTGTGTGGACGCGCTTGCCTCTCACAGCGCAGTTGGCAGCGCCGCAGCTTGTGTTACACATAGGCATGACATTAACTTACTGATCCCCCTAATCTCCATGCCTAATCTCTTCCATCAACATCGTGCTAATCTCTCCCATTAACACTGCTTTTGTGCGCATATGCGGGAGCGATACTCTTATGTGGCGACGGAAGCTCATTTCATGCTAATCTCTCTCCCTAATCTCTCTCTCCCTAATCTCCCCCATGAACACAACTGACGTGCTTGCGTCCGGGGATGGAATTCCTTTCCAGCTCAGACCCTGCCTGCTTGCCCATCGCCACATATATAACCTCTTGTTGTAGCAGCTCTCTCGCTGGTTCAGCAGTTCCACTGCTGGATATTTTTTTCCACCTGAGGACGACCGCTTGTGTTGCGATTGGAACGTCGTGATATATTATTTTTTGTTTCATTTTATTTTTCTACCTACGTGACTTTACCGAAATTACCAAAGAGTATGGATTCCTGCAGTCACGAAAGCTTCAAATCAAGATTAATATTTTAACCAATTGCCCATGTTGTGAGGTTGTCCTAACGGGCGAGTTACTGCAAGCGAATTTGGAACGCTCTGCACGCGTGACGCAATTTGTTTGCGCTCGCTGGTTACTCTTGGAAACCCGCACTGTTTACAATCAATGAGTTTAGAAATGTCTTTTATATTGTTCCATGTTACCACATGTATTTCATTCGTGGTTATTTTACATTTATTGTGGGGCAACCACGAGAACTTGCCGCCAGCACCACCTGCAGGGGCCACGCGAGCCGCTGGGCCACCCTGAATCTTGGGCCCCGTGGCCCCGTGGCCTCGTGGCCTCGTGGCCCCATGGCCCCGTGGCCCCACGCCTCGCAAAAGGGCCTAGGCCGAGCGATCACTACAGCCACGACCTAGTGCACTGCGGCGCTGTGGGGCGGAGTTGTGGGTCAGCGGATGGGGCTACGGGTCAGGGGGCAGTGCGCGTTTGAGCTCTCGTGTGTGCAGGGCCGTGGGCCACCCCTGTGGAATTGTCTCCCTCGTGTACTTTGCATTTGCCAATCGCGCCGTCGCGTGCCAAATGGTTAATGCGCTTGCTCACGATTAGTCCAGTGCAAAACGTGTCCCACCGTTAAAATTCATCGGCGTGTAATGTATTAAGTAAATTCTTTCGCACCAACCGAGTCAAACTAACCCCACTTCGACCGTCGACAATTACAATCTACGCACGCGCGCGCACGTCGCCGTGGGTTTTTTTTTGCGATGGAATTTCTGCTCGAGTAAAACCTGCGGACGCGGCGCGTGTCCCGACAGCGGCAGAGCTGCGAGCAAAGGCGCGGCCACAGCCACAGCCGTCGTCGCGAAGCCGCCACACGCTCGGTGGGGGGGGGGGGGCTCGCGTGAACGCTCAGGGAATGGAGTGTGCCCGGCTCTGGGTGTAAACCCGGCTGCGGAATGTGCCGTGGGCGGGCGAGGCGGTGTGGGGTGTGGGGGTGGTGACTGGGACAGGTTGTGCCTTGCAGTGAGTGACACAGCAGCCAGTAGCCAGCCAGCGGGCCGGGGAGCGTCTCGCGGCCACCACCGCCGCCACCACCGCCGTAGAGACTCGTCCCATCCCACTGCGCACTTGCCACTGCCCAGTCTCACGATGAATGTACTTTGACTGCGTTTGGGAGGAGGGATGTGGGCTTTTTTGTGACTTGATTTCTCCACAACAACGCAGACGGTAATTATTGTTGTGTCGTGTATGAATTCGCTTGCATCGGAACTAGGACCAATAACTAACGGAGAGAGGATCCTTGCCGAAAAATCACCTGGCAGTTCACCAGCAGTTACACGCGAGTCTGCCTGAGTCAGAGTGTTGAAATCAGTCAGGAATTTGCTTAAACCACGAACTCCCAAAAGGCTGTGTGTGGCACGATGGGAAGTGTAATTTTTTATAATGTGAAAAACTCGATCGTGAAAAGGTCATCTAACAGTAATGACCCCGGTTTACGTCGAGGATGCGTGTTCCTGAAAGTTGCGACGACGAATATCCAAACGAGGTAAATCGAAGCGACTTTTCAGGGCAGGAGGTGGTGGAGGCTGAGAGGCGACGGATTCACGAGAAAGGAGGGACGGCGACGATGCTGCCGGCGACGTGATCGTGGCGGATGAGGCGACGCACATCAGGTGGCGCTATTAATAATGAAGAGACGACGTCTTCGCGGTTCGATGTAAGAACGGGGGGGGGGGGGGGGGGACGTAAATCGGGGTGTTACTTTATCTATGTATTTAGAATCTCACCGTCAATCACCTCCCAATCGCGGAAACCGGTCAAAGTGCCCTGCACTGGCAGAGGTTGCACGAAAAAAATCGCACAGCTCGGACGCATATCTCACCGGCACCGCCCCCCCCCCCCGAGCACGATGCATCCACACGGAGGACGGTTCACACGGTCGGCTGCGTACGGCGCGAAAGAAGTTCAACGTGCACACACCGCTAAAGTGTTCACGATCCACGCGTTGTTAGGTGCGGCGGGCCATGCACTTCGATCTCTCCGCTGGTTCTGTCCACGCTGAAGAAAACGCTGCCGCTGGACGTGGTGGTGAGGTTGTTTTAGTGTGAAGCATCACGTGTGAAGAGTCACGTGTGAAGCGTAACAGACGGCGAGTGGGAGACTCGGTCACGGCGTGAGATCGGTGCCGGGAGACGAACCGCGGTGCCAGGGAGAGGGCAGCAGTGGGAGACGCGGGCGGCTACAAACATCACCCGCCCCGAGCGAGCACAAAAGCACACAGACACAACCACACAGACACATCCACACAGACACATCCACACAAGCACACAGACATGCATCCACACAGACACATCTGTAGGGGTGTCAGGGGAAGGATTCCCACCAATAGGAGGGTTAGTGGGAGGGGTAATCGAGGAGATATAAGGGGAGAACGAGCGGGAAGAAGGGGCCTTTGGCGGCAACGAGATTGGGACGGCTGGGGACAGGTGTGGATGGGAGAAAAGGATTAAAAGACGAACCCCCTGCAATCTTGTGTCGGCTCTCCTTTACACATCCACACAGACACTTCCCCACAAGCACACAGACATAACCACAGACATAGCCACATAGACAAAACCACACAGACACAGACAACCACGCAGATACAACCACACAACCACAGGCACAACCGCACAGACACATCTACACAACCAAACAGACAAAGCACATCCACAGTAACACGTAAACACACAGCACAACCACTTAGACACAAGAACGTAAACACAAGCGACACAAGCGCACGACCCCCACGCTGCACGGCCGCAGGCCCCCGGCTCGTGCCAGCACCGCGACGGGGCCACGCCCACGAGGCGATGACTCACGACGAGACCGCGAGAAATACAACAACTCGCGTCCACCACCACAAACACCACCACCACTACGACAACAACTCTCGTCCACCACCACCACTACTACAACAACTCTCGTCCACCACCACCTCTACTACCACCTCTACTACCACCATCACCACCTCTACCACCACCTCTACTACCACCACCACCCCTACCACCACCAACTCCACTACCTCTACCATCACATCTACTACCACTACTAACACCACCACCACCTCTACAAACCCTACCCCTCCACCCCCTCTACACCTCCACCCACCAACCCCCTTTACTCGCTATCCAGCCACCTCTCTACCCCCCGCCCTCCAGCACACGGGGAATCGTTAAATGTTGACTCACTTTTGGTGCCCTCCAGGTACGGACTGGTGTGTCAGCTTCCTCACCTGTGTGTGTCAGCTTCCTCACCTGTGCGTCAACCTACTCACCTACAAGCCTCCTCACCTGTAAGCCGACTCACTAGAAGTCAGCCTGCTCACTTGCGTCGACCTACTCACCCGCCTGTAAAGCCTCTACCGCTGGTGGCAGCTGCTCAGAAGACTCGCCACGAGCACCACCTCACGGATACGGCTCTGACGCACGCTGCATGCCTTGTGTAAGGGAAGGGGACACGGAGGCTCAACATAGGGAGGGAGACGGCTCCATTTATTGACACGCGGATCTCCCAGTCTCAAACGCCATCTTGTCATCATCGTCCTGCTCCTCTGTCCCTCTCCCACTATCTCTCTCCCTGTCATCCCTCCTCTCAACTCATCGCCTCCCTCCGACACGTCCCTCCCCAGTGTCCGGATCCTCCTAGAAGCACGAGTAGTTACTACATATGTAGTTACTACATATTTAGTAGCTACGGGCCCCTCACTTTCAAGGGCCCCGTGATAAATGCTTTCAAGCCATCAATTCCGGTTCAGTGATTCTGCACTTGCTCAATTACTATAGTACTATACCGCCTTCAACTTTAATGAACGATTGAGTGTTTAAGGTTAGCGATTTGTCGTATTATCTGGATGTATATCAAATGAAAAAATACAATTACTACACTATGCAAGTAAAACAAATCTGTATTTTTTATTTAGGACCCCTTTATAACATACGCTACAGGCCCCGCAGTAGCTTAATCCAGCACTGGCCCCCGCGCCGTGTCCACGGAAGTGACATCTCTGCTGCTATCTTATGCTGTTTGGCTAAGGGTGCTTAACAACAAACCCCTAACATACACAACCTGGCCACGCGTGCTGGCATCAACCTACAAAGACCCCCCCTTCCCCTCCCCGTGTAGCCTTCACGCACTGTTGGGTCAAGTGCTGTTGGCGAGCAGCACTTATGAAGTTCGGGACGGCGCGCGAGGCGGGTGGGTGGCCAGCACCACGCACGGCCGCCTTTGTCTCTCGAGTGGCGATGTTTACGCATCGCACGAGCTACTCATCTAAGCCTGGGGGAGGCCCAGGACCGGTTCAGATAATCGTCACCGGCATCGGCCGTGAGCGGGAATTGGACTAGGGCAGTCGCTGCGCTACTGCTCCCCATTTGTAGGCATCGGCCTGCACACACACCTGTGAGCTGACACACCTGGGGTTTGCATCTACCTGGGCGAACCATTACTTAATAATTTTTTAAAAACCTACACGGGAGAATTTCTCCACCACTCTGTCTGTCGCCTGATGATGCTGGTTGTAATTCCTGACGAAGCGTCGTACTCGAATTGTAAATGCCGTGGGTTTACTCGACAACACAGCGGTGTGCTGCACAAGTAACGAAAACGAATTGGCGCGTTACGTTTCCGTGACAACCCTTGCTAATTGTCTCTGGGGTGGTGGCGGGTTTAACGACACATCTATATTTACGCGACCTAACCCAAAAACCTCCATTACGAACAATGACTGCAGGCGCTGCGGCCGTGAATTATGGACGTACACTCGCTGCTGCTGTCGCGATGTGCCGAGTGTATGACTACAGTATTGATGATTCTTTATTATTCCGTTTGTTTACCCAGAAAATACTCCGTTTCAACTCTTCCCCGAGGGCCCTGTCAAGTTTTCGCAGTAGGGGGCGATGCTGCTGCTGCTGCGCGATCTAAAATTGAATATATTTTTCAGGTGTTATTTCAGCATTGTGATGTTTGGAAATTCCCAACTTCATTTTTTTCTTCCACCGATAGGACAACCGGAGAATCCCAGAGGAAGGCCATGCAGAACAAGGGGAGAACATACAGACTTCTCACACACACGTGCCGGAGTCGTGAATCTTTCCCAAGAACTTGCTTGGGTGTTAGAGACTGTGATGGGTGTAGAGATGTAACAGTGCAGGGTGGAAGAGATCTGACGGTGCAGGTGGCACTCACTCCGGGGGCGCGCCAGTCCTGGGCGTGTGGAACGCGAGCGAGAAGCCGAAGAGCCCCTTCCCCGGCTGGGTCTTGAGCAGCGCCCCAGCGGGATCCAGGTTGAAAGCACCCACGGGGCCCAGCAGGGCCAGGAACACGAGGGTCCTCTTCGCGCCCATCGGATCGATCACCGCACACCGCTCACCAGGCGAGGTAGCCACGCCCTTCGTTCCTGCGCTACGAGGCGCCGGGATTTCAATTCACGCCGCTCGCCTCCTAAGCCCCGAGATCGGACCAATTGGTGGGGAGCGAGCACGCTCGCCTGTCTCGGACTTAACCCCGCTTCACCTGTCTGTGAGCTGCCCGCCCACCCACAAACCCGGCAGCGGTCTTATCTCCACACCTCCCCTTGTCTCAGCGTCACCCCACGTCGACTCGTGTGCCCGAGTAAGGGGTCCGCTCCCTCCCCACAGCCGTGATCACCTGCCGCTATCCGCCCTCACCTTTGTATCCAAACCCCGCCTCGAGTCTCGCCGCTGTGCGCGCTCCCTCAATGCCGTGACCACGCGCGCCTCCGCACTGTCTTTTATGATGCCGTGACTCCGCCAAGCCACGACCACCACTTCCTTTACCCCCCACCCACCCACTCCCCACCTACCCCCGCGCCGTCTCAGTGACGAACCCCACCCTCTGCTCCTCTGCGGTCAACGCCGCATCTCCCTGCGCTCCCTCCCGACTGAGGAATGTGGCGGAGCGCCACTCCTGCTGCCTGCTCACAGAGGGCCCTGGGGCGCGCGGTGACACCGTTCACAGCTCCCCCGTTACTCCCCACCACCAACCCCCACCTCGCACCGTGGCCAGTGCACCACGTTGTGCCAATGCGACTGAACACGATGAACATCGCGGTGAGAGGCCCCCCCCCCACCCCAACCTCTTGACGGGAACGGCGAGCACATCTCGGGAGCGTCTTTGTCTCACCCCCCCCCCCCATACACACCGGTTCTTAAAATCGTTTATTTGCATTCCTGTACGGGTGACCACGTGGGAGAATAAAATCACCGGGTTACCAGTTTAACTCACACAAATAAGGCGCACCATTTTGTTTTATTTAAATGTAAAATTGTATATATCATTATTTATTTATTATACTTTTTCTGTCTACGTGACTTTACCGAAATAACTAAAGAATATTTTTATTAACTTTTTCCAACTGAACATCGCGGGGAGCTGCCGTGGTGGAATGGCCACCACACCGGGGCTGCACTTGGCATCCAGGAGGAGCCGGGTTGATTCCATCTGTCGGCGCGTAAGTTCAATTAAAAAACAACGGTGAAAGTTTGTTCGAACTCCCACCCCCCCGTTCCTTCCGCTGCTCGCTGCATGCGGTGTGAATGGGGTTGTCCGCCAGTCGATGTGCAGGCAGAACGCGTGCTGCGGTGGTGGTGTTGGGGTAGAGGCGGCGTTGGGGAGCCCACACCGACACCCTCGAGCAACTCCCTCTGGTGGAGGGCTCCCTGCCTACAGCAGCGCGAGTAACAAAGTTCAACGTATAACCTTTAACCTTTGGCGACTTGGGCCACCGTGCTGTTTTGTACGCATGCTGAACTTCTTTCGTAACATACGGAGCCAAACCGTGCTTAATCGGAGGCGCGTTCGCCGACCGATGGATTCATAACTAAAGTTCCCCCCCCACACCCCCCCCCCTCGAAAACGATTGCCAAGCTCCAGATGTTTAGGTGCCGCTATCAATTCGGAAAATGATGACCGGTTATCGTTCAACATGTTGAACTTATTTCGCGCTGTACCATAGACCACCATGCTAATCGGTGGCGCGTCGGACAATCGATGCATTCATTAAAGTAACCCCCGAAAACGTTAACCGGTTCCAGATTTTTTTCCGGAACCGCGAGCGATCCAGAAAACGAGGACCAGGTTATCGTTGGCACAACCCCGATATGTGGATGTACGAGGAAGCGTGGTTGTCAATCTACAAAGTGAACGGGTGTGGTGGCGGCGGTGGGGTTCGTCACAACCGGGCCGCCCACGCACTCAGCAAGACGCAGGTAACGGAGCCCCCCCCCCCCACCGTTACAGGTGTGCGTACCTGCAGTGTGTTTTGCCCGGGCGCGCTCGCCGCACCCTGCACACGCCCTGCACACCGGGACGCGGTGGCCACGCCTGACCACGCGTGAGCAAGTGTGGCCACTTCCTGGGTATATTAGGGTCCCCTCCTACTCGACAGAGCTTACGAGACCGCCAAACGAACGTGCTACTTAATACGTACATTTAAGAAACTGCCACTGCAGTGATGTACCAAACAAACCAAAAAAAACCCATAACCAAGGCGAGCAAAGTTTATTTAAAAAATAACGATTTTTGCCATTTTCAAGATGTGAGCACATTTTTTTTACAAGATGCCAAGCGCTGCGAAAGCTCCGCAACTTCAATATGAAGCCACAGACTGCGGCGAGGAGGAAGGCGCTCCCTTTGAGGAATCCCACCGGCGGACAGCTGCGTAAGCCCCCCCCCCCCGCGCGTCCGTGTTGTCCAAATCGCACTGCGTCTCACCCCCCCGACCCCCCTGCGAGAGAGCGATAGCAGTGATGCGTGGACGCGAGACACCTTCATAAATAACTCCACTCCCCCTAACCCCCCCCCCCCCCCATGTACACAATGCGCCTATGTTACGCTATGAACAGATTACACACCACATGTAGTGACGACGGTGGCACTTAAGACCCCTAACATGCAACAGCCACTCGACGCTTACAGACGCGTAAACGAAGGGTTCTCGTGGACATGTTTTTTTTACTTACACACACGTCGCGCGACCTCCGTGAGCTTATTATATACAAGGTTCACTCGCCGCCATTAACCGCCGCCGTCACCACCGCCCGTGCTGTGCGCCCGTGCTGTGCGCCCGTGCTGTGCGCCCGTGGGGAAAACGCCTCCCGGCGGGTGGATTCACCGCACGCTTCGTCCACCGCCGGCCCGGTGAACCGCGTGCGAAGAAAGGAGCGACGCGCAGCCCCCCGCCCCCCCCCCGATAAAAATGGCAACAATCAAAGTGCGTGCCCGCCTGCCCACCGCCTTATTTTGGAGCGTTGACATTTCATTCAGATTTGCTCTCGTCTTAGGCATGCCACTTTCGCCGTCCATAAAGGTTTGCATTTTGACCAGCGACTAAGGATCTATCCATAAAACCTCAGCGGCGGGATCCTCTCCCCCATTCCCCCTTGTTCTGATACGAGTCACTGGACAGGGCACGCGAGGTCGGCGTGCCCCAACTGGCTCCGAATCCAGCTGGAGCCCGCCAAGCATCCGGGGCAGATGGGCCGGCGCTCCGAGCACTTGCGCCGAGACACGGCACCATGAAGAAGCACCACGAAACGCTTGCCGGCTTTCCTACCGCCATGCACCGCATTCTGAAGCCTGCTCCATGCAATAAAAATGAACATGCACAGTGCGGCGCTGGCACGCACGAGCGTCCGGTGGCGACCTCTGCATCCCTGGACGGGGAGCGCCCCCCCCCTCCCCTCCTGTACGCCCACCACACCGGACCACTTCATTGAATTGTTGACCACGGGGACTCACATTTTTGGTCAAGTCAACTAAAGAAGAGGGTAGATGTGGTGGGTGTTTTTGTGAGCAACGGTGTGCAGTCGAGGAGATGCTGCTGCTGCTTGACGGATGAGGGGTGGCCACAGCTTCTGCCGTGGGGGGTCTGGCGATATCAGCCGGACTTGGGCGAGGAGGGGGAGCGCATTCGCTTCTTCTTGCCGTGCTTCTTGTGTTTCTTCTTCCTCTTCTTCGACTTGGAGCTCTGCAGCACGGCAATGCGACAACGAACGAGCGGAATCTTACATCGTGAACGAGCAACGTGCAAACCGCCACGTGCAAGCCTGACGATTGCATTTTCAACCACAATCGGCAAATCCGCGGTCCACAAACACAAAAGGGTTTGTTTCACAGTTTGTAATACGATACCCCCTCCTTTTGTTTTACGTTACCCTACATCGACACAAACACTCAAAAGGAAGCGTAATTTTTTTTCATCAAGTAAAATATCACTAAGGAATTTTAGCGTTAAACACAACTTGTACGGTAAATGTACAGAATGAAAGAACATCACGTGGCGTGCACAACAGGAAGATAAATCGTGCGGCTGAACATCACTGCCTCAATGGAGGATATACATTAGGGTGGGTAGAATAATACATAGTGTAATATTACAATGTATAAGGTATATAGCAATACAGTATATAATTTAATGTTGGGTTTGTCTATGGCAGTATATAGTACGGTGTAGACTCGTGTGATGTAAGAGAATCAAGTTTAGATGGAAGCATATTATATTTTTTACGACGTAGAATTGTAATGTATTACTTACTGTTAGTAACTCAGCTTATTGTAGAGTATATTTAGTATACTGATGATACTATGTAGTTTATACTTTAGTTGTTTACGTGGTGGTTTTAGTTATTGCAGCTACATACTATTAACACTCCTTCCCTTTATTAATGCTACCCCTATCCCCTCCCTTTGATGCTGCTAATCCTGCATAATGCACGGGCATAAGTAGTACTAATCACATACCTGCATTTTCCATATCCCCTCCCTTTGATGCTGCTAATCCTGCATAATACACGGTCATAAGTAGTACTAATCACATACCTGCATTTCCCATATCCCCTCCTTTTGATGCTGCTAATCCTGCATAATGAACGGGCATAAGTAGTACTAATCACATACCTGCATTTTCCATAAATATGCTGAATTCCTCTTGATATGCAAATTCTTTTGTCAAGGCACCCTTTCCCCCCCCTTGCAACCCAGCTTAAATATATGCTCCAAGCATGGTGCTGTTTCATTCAGACGCTGTCGCCTCGACAGACCTGGTTTTCACCTGAGGACGTCGTGAGAATTATTTTATGTTTTATTTTTATTATTTTATTACTTCCCTTCTACGTGACTTTACCGAAAGAACCAAGAAGAGGTAGGGGTTACCCATTTTGTATCGTGGCAACAATGCACATCCAGTCATCTCATTGATGTCCACTATGTCTAATCCTGTTTTTAGAGTTACTAAAATGGACAAATGTAAGATATTGTGAGAGTTGTGGCACGTAATGCTGTTGTGACCTACGCACTCCACGCTATTGTTGCGTCCGTGCCACCCACCTCGCTATCCACCGAGTGTTCACGCGCTACGGGCGCCGGTGCTGCCGATGCGGTCCCCGCCGCCGCCGTCGCCGCCGGTGATGCCGCCTTTTTCACCGCGGAGACCGAGGGCGAGGACACGGACACAGGCCCCGGGGCCACCGACAGGGCCTTGGGTCCCATGGCGACGGGCGCCGGCATGGGCCCTATCAGCAGCGGCGGCGGTGCCACGGTAGCGGGCGCGGAGCAATCTTCGGCCATCTTCTCCACAAAATGGTACTTCCTCTTGCTCCTCTTCTTCTTGTTCTTCTTTTTCTTCCTCCTCTTCCTGTGGCTCTTCAAAACAAACGCACAGCGGTGCAGCATTACACGCTGTGCCAAGGCTGGCACCAGACATGAAGTGTGGAGCGTTAGCACGCCCGCCGTCCGTTCCACAGGTAAGGTTCAGAATCAAGAATCTTTGTTTATTCTGGAGAAACCCGATGAGCCATGAAGCTCTTTTTCGCAGATGTCCAGTCGGGGGCGGCTCAGACAGTTACAACAACAAACAATACGCAAAACGATCGGAGTGCAAAGTATAGGAAAGCAGAACGGTGTATTGCTGTGCAAAGGCTGGCACCAGAAATAAAGTGTGTAGCGTCAGCACGGTGCCGTCTGCGCCACACGTAAGGTTATTGCTGCACATTGTGTTTAAAGTTGATCATTCCACCAGGCAAAGTCACACCCTTCGTTTTTTTTTTTTACAAAATACGAAGCCGCGCCTGATATAACTCACGAAAGGATCTCACGATTACACACCGAATGAGTAGAGGGGTCAATCGTGGTGCCAACACCTCCTTACCTTGTCTTCATCTTCAGAGCTGCTAGATGAATCAGAACTTGAAGATGAGGAGGATGAAGAGTGCTTGACCGAAAAAGACAACACCTTCATTAGACTTTTATACCGGGTCAGTGCGGGACACGAGCCTTCGCCAGACCACTTGGCGTCGGTGTCACCAAGCAGAAGATATCAATGATATCAATTGCAGAGAGGTAGAAAAACACGATGCATAACTGCACTAAAAATCTGCCCGGATGACTACCGCTTCCTGTAAAAAAACACCGTGGAGTTTGGAATTAAAGGAGTTGGGAATTAACTCGCGGTGCCCTTGCAAAGCAGGCGATGGTTCACGAGTTGCTATGGATTTAGTTCATTTCCTGGTAAACTCAAGGGCACTGGGATAAGTTTCATACAAATGTGGTGTTAATCGTAGAACTGTGCAATGTCATTCCAAGATGAATGTAACTTTATAGGTCAGGTTTCTGCTTGCTGTCAGCTGAACCTTAATTTGATTAATTACATAAATATTTAAAGCAAATAATAATATTTTTTAATTTTTTACAATGATGCGCTACACCAAGTTGGAATCTAAACATACCAAAAAAATCCAGACAGGTGTCTTAGCGTAAAGAGCGAGCTGCTCCCAATTAATAGACTGAATTCACATCCTAACTGGGTGGTTTAATCAGCCCAGCATCCCCCTGCGGTCGATAACAAAAATGTGCCACTTTTATCCCCCCTCTCAAAAGGAATGCAGAATATCCGCCACTGACTCGGCGTTGGGAGGGGGCGGCAGTTGAGGACCACAACTCAGTGCTCACTGGAGCAAGGAAATCACTTTGCGACATCTAAATGGACCGAAGCCAGTGGAGTGTTGCATAGAATATGACAAATAAGGACAAGTCCAAACCGCCTCACCCTTTTCTTCTTCTCTTTTGGTGGCTTCTTCTGCAAAAATATAAAAGACGCAGATAATTAAATGCGTCACAACACGCCAAACGCATTTATCCGCAGCCAAAACTTTCTCAAGAGTGGACTAATCCAAGCCGGGGCAGGCTTGAGTGAAGCCACACGCGCAACGGCGATCACCTGAGCAGCCAGCATCGCCACGATGCCCGGCACACAAGGACCCCCCGAGGCAGCGGGGATGAGGGACACGTTCGGAGTGCCCGGAACTCCCAGCAACCCTGGGGTGGGTACAGGAACCTCCTCCTTTCTGTTCAGTAGCCTCTCTCTTTGCTGCTCAAGTTCCTTCTTGAAATCCTGCGGCACACGGGGTGTGGACGACACAGCTGATCCACACCGTTGCAGGTAACAAAGGGAAGGTACAGTTTGTGATAACTTTTTCCGGGCAGCTCTTCTCCAGCTGCATGGGTGAAATGGATACAAATTAATATTAAAATCAGCATTTGTACAAGGATGAAAAATTTATAATAGGTTTTACCCTTTCTGGCAATAAAACGGGTGTTAATATGTTCAAACACTAAATAGAAACCTTTTGCAAGGAATCAGGTTCGCAGTAACCACACGTACTTGTGGTGAACATGCAAACACACACGGTCTGATAATAAATGCATCGTCTTTGAAACGGACTGGCCTACACCAGAGACCGCCTTCTTTAGGGCTTAGTCTCACAAGTGTCAGACCAGAGAACGCCAAAAGTCCAACAGTTCAAAGACGATGCACCCTCAGAGCATTTATAGCTCGGGGTGAGCAGCTACAAAACGGGACATTTTTCCAGAATCAAAGGCCCTAAAGAAGGCTGTCTCTGGTGTAGGCCTGTCAGTTTCAAAGACAATGCCCATATATTATCAGAGCATGTTTGTTTGCATGTTCACCACAAGTACGTGTGGTTAATGCAGATGATTCCTTGCAAAAGGTTTCCATTTTGTGTTTGAACATCTTAACACAATTGTTTCATTGCCAAAAAGGGTAACACCTATTCTTAATTTTTCACACTTTGATACTGGAAAAAAAGCATCACATTTTGTAGCATTTGTATAAAGTTTTTTCTGTAAAAATTCCACACTTGTTTTGAATAATGGACATAGGGGGGACAGACCTGCAATGTGGAAACATATTACACGACAGTATTACATTTAATCACCAAACTTGATACAACCGCCGATATATATTGTAAAGCACCATCAACAACATCAAAGAGAAACAGAATTGCATGGGTACCAGAGCCTTGTGCATTGTGACGCGACAGAGGTGTTGGGAAGGCAGCGTGCTGTAGGAGAGAGGCTTACATCGTTCATCTTCTCCTCAAAGTCTGCAAGAGCCCTGGACCCTTTCCTCTTCTTTTCCAGTTGTTCCTTAACCTCGTCCCTGGGTAGCGCAGCAATAGGTGACATGTACTTTTAGACACAATTCGCATTCCGCGCATATGCAAAAGAAGCATATTGCCCCAGTAAAGTATGTATATATGTACGCCCGTCAATGCAGAGGTTCAATTTGTGGGCAGAATAAAACCGATGATGGAAAATGGAAGTCCCAGATGGGTTAACTGGAATCCAATTCCATTTTCCATTGCGGGATATAGACATCTGTTGTCTCCATTAGAATCTATGGATATTTCATTGCCCCCCCCCCCCCCCATTGTAGTCTATGACAGGGGGTCGGCAACCTCCGGCTCCAGAGCCGCATGCGGTGGCTCTTTAAGGACTGCAGAGTGGCTCTTGAAATTCGGAAAAAAGTGGCTATTGTTATTTTGGTTGCCGACCCCTGACCATAGGAGTCCAGTTTACCATGGGAGTCCAGTTCAAATTGGAAATCCAGTTTACCATGGGAATACAGTTCACCATGGGAATACAGTTCACCATGGAAGTGCAATTTACCATGGGAGTCCAGTCCACCGTGGGAGTCTAGTTTACCATGGGACTCCAGTTTACCATGGGAGTCCAGTTGACCATGGGCAGGGGTCGGCAACCTGTGGCTGTGGAGCCTCATGTGGCCTCAATTCAGGACCGTTTTGTGACGTTATTTATTAAGGACCATCACCGTCTCGTATTCGCATTGCACTGCGGCCCGAATTCAAAAGAAATGTCTCTTCTTGTTGTTGTAGTTGCCCACCCCTGGTCTATGGGAATCCCGTGCTCTATACATAGCCTACGGCCATTTCTCTGTCAATGTAGTCTAACCGCCTCAATTTCCTACGGACAGCCTCGGGCCCCCCTCCGTAGGAATGCTGAAGTTCCCACCACTACCTCGGGGCTGCGGACAGAAGACGAGCACCAGTCACTCTTGCGACTTAATTATCACTGCTCATGCAGCGCGGGGCCCACGGCGCTGCGAGGAGGGTGGGGAATTTCGCGCGGCCTTACCATGTCGGCCGCGGCCGGTTGAGGTAGTCCTGTATGGTGCTCCCACCACCGGTGGCCGGCCCCCGGGCTCGGGCTGCTGCTATGGGATTTACCCAGGCCTCAGAGAGACGTTGCGTGAGGCGGCGGGGCACACGTGACAGGGAGAGACGCGCACAGGGAGGGGAGGGAAGGGGAGGGAAGGGGAGGAGAGGGAACGCACGAAAACACGCACAGAGGGACGGCGTGGCGGCGTGGGGAGGGGTGAGTGGGGGGGGGACACAGGGACGGGCATGAACAGATGAGAAAGGCAGCAGCAGCAGCCAGCGGTGGTACCGAGCGAGCAGGCCTCGTCCCCACCGCGGCGACAACGGGGCAAGGAGGTTAGGCGGTGGAGTTCGTCACGGGGGTGCCGCCCGAGCTCGTGCGGCAGCGAGGGAACTCGCCAAGTCCCCTCGTCACCGGGGAGCTCACGGCCGGGTCGCTCGCCTCTGGGGATGCAGTCACGGCACTTGCCGACTGCTCCCCGGGGTGGCAGCGACACGAAATTATTTTAAAACAATCGCCTCGAAAAATCGCTTAAGATGGAACACCCTCGGTTTGCAAGGGTGTCAACTGACATGAGCGCAGGCTAGGGTTGTTTATCCACAATACAGGTTAATTTTGGGATAGATCACGTAAATGTCGTTAAACCCTCCACCACCCGACAGCCAATTAGTAAGGGTTGTCACGTAAACAGAATATGCCAATTAGTTACAAGTACAGCACTAACCGGTGTGTTGGAGAGCAAAGCCGCAACATTTACAATCTGAGTACGACGTTTCGCCTGTAATTACAACCAGCATCATCCGTCCACAGCCAGATTTACGTGATCTAACCCAAAAAAAACCTGTCTTCTGGATGATATTGGTCGCGAAAGCCTACGTGTTAGTGGTTTACTAAACGAACCATCAATGTAAAGTACTGCCGTCTAAGCTCGGAACATGAAGACCACACCAACCCCTCTCCTGAAGCCCTCTCGTCGTGGCTGGCAGACCTCGGCATCTCGCTTGGGAACATTGCCACACGCAGTAGGTTGACACACATCGTAAACAATGTTGTATACTGTAGTATACACATACACACAAAGATCCCCCGTGTAGCCTTAACAGACTGTTGGGGCAAGTGCTGTTAGCAAGCAGCACCTATGAAGGCCGGCACGGCACACGAGGGGGTGGGTAACACCACGAACGACCGCCTTTGTCTCCCCAGTGGCGATGTTTACGCATTGTTCCGGATACTCATTTGAGGCCGAGTTAACCTAGGGGAGGCCCACGACCAGGTTAAGATAATAATCTGTCGCAGGTGTTGGCCGCGAACGGAAATCAAACCGGGTCCTGGCGTCAGCTTCGTAGCCACCGCTCCCCACTACACTACCGCTCCCAAGACACAATGCACACCCATCCAGTTACACCCACACACAGTCACACACACACACAGTCCACCCCCATCCAGTCACATACACACAATGCACACCCATCCACACAATACACACCCACAATGCACACCCATCCAGTCACATACACAATGCACAACCATCCACAGTCACATACACAATGCACACCCATCCACACCCACAATGCACACCCATCCACAGTCACACACACAATGCACACCCATCCAGTCACATACACACAATGCACACCCATCCACACATACACACCAATACACACAATGCACACCATCCAGTCACATACACACAATGCACACCCATCCACACGCACACAATGCACACCCATCCACACAGTCACACACGTAATGCACATCCATCCAGTCACACACACACAATACACACACACACACAATGCACACCCATAGTCACACACACAATGCACACCCATCCAAACACATCCATCTACGCACGCACATGAAGCACGCAGACGCCGCGCATACACACGGACTGCCGTGCCGCTGCCCGTCTCAGTGTCGTTGTGTCTGTACTCTCAGGGTGGACTCGACTCTCTGACGCGTCAACTTCTTTCGCGTCGCACGAAGCCTGAACCCGTCGCCAACGGGAGCGTTGCTGGCTCTGGGGGGGGGCTCTAGGGGCATTGCGATGGGGGAGGTCGCTCGGGGGGGGGGGCCTAGTTTCATCAATCGACGAGCGCGGCGCGGGGGCAAAGGCAGTCGTAGTAGCAGCGGCAGCAGCAGAGGGCAGCAACGGAGGCGGCCTCCACGGGCCCCTCGTAAGGCCGCCCCCAGGCCTCTGCTAGGCCAGGCCGACACCACGGGGGGGGGGGCGGGCGGCCCAATTCGTCCGCCCGCTCAACGGCGCCAGGCCGCGCTCTCGTGCGCTTACAATCCTCGTGTCGCGCTTCCCCATGGCGCCTTCCTCCTCCTCCTGCTCCTCCTCCTGCTGCTCCTGCTGCTGCTGCTGCTGCTCCTGCTGCTGCTGCTCCTGCTGCTGCTGCTCCTGCTGCTGCTGCTCCTGCTGCTGCTGCTCCTGCTGCTGCTGCTGCGCGTTGCAAGCGGATCGCGTCCTGCCGCTCGACTGCTGCCGCGGCCTCCTCCGGGGCGACGTCACGCGAACCAGCGGGGCCCACAATGCACCGCCGCCTCCAGAAGCTTCCGCGGGCGTGGGGGGGGCGTGGGTGGGTGGGTGGTGGGGGGAGAGGGTGGGGGTCAGAGGGGGGTTTTTGGGGGGGAGAGGGTGGGGGTCAGAGGGGGGTGGTTGAGGGGGAGAGGGTGGGGGTCAGAGGGTGGTGGTGGGGGAGAGAGGGTGGGGGTCAGAGGGGGGTGGTGGGGGGAGAGGGTGGGGGTCAGAGGGGGGTGGTTGAGGGGGAGAGGGTGGGGGTCAGAGGGTGGTGGTGGGGGAGAGAGGGTGGGGGTCAGAGGGGGGTGGTGGGGGGAGAGGGTGGGGGTCAGAGGGGGGTGGTGGGGGAGAGAGGGTGGGGGTCAGAGGAGGGTTGTGGTGGGGGGGAGAGGGTGGGGGTCAGAGGGGGGTGGTGGGGGAGAGAGGGTGGGGGTCAGAGGAGGGTTGTGGTGGGGGGGAGAGGGTGGGGGTCAGAGGGGGGTGGTGGGGGAGAGAGGGTGGGGGTCAGAGGGGGGTGGTGGGGGGAGAGGGTGGGGGTCAGAGGGGGGTGGTGGGGGAGAGAGGGTGGGGGTCAGAGGGGGGTTGTGGGGGGGGAGAGGGAGGGGGTCAGAGGGGGGTGGTGGGGGAGAGAGGGTGGGGGTCAGAGGGGGGTGGTGGGGGGAGAGGGTGGGGGTCAGAGAGGGGTGATGGGGGGAAAGGGTGGGGGTCCGAGGGGTGTGGTGGGGGGAGAGGGTGGGGGTTCAGAGGGGGGTGGTAGGGGGGAGAGGGTGGGGGTCAGAGGGTGGTGGTGGGGGAGAGAGGGTGGGGGTCAGAGGGGGGTGGTGGGGGGAGAGGGTGGGGGTCAGAGGGGGGTGGTGGGGGAGAGAGGGTGGGGGTCAGAGGAGGGTTGTGGTGGGGGGGAGAGGGTGGGGGTCAGAGGGGGGTGGTGGGGGAGAGAGGGTGGGGGTCAGAGGAGGGTTGTGGTGGGGGGGAGAGGGTGGGGGTCAGAGGGGGGTGGTGGGGGAGAGAGGGTGGGGGTCAGAGGGGGGTGGTGGGGGGAGAGGGTGGGGGTCAGAGGGGGGTGGTGGGGGAGAGAGGGTGGGGGTCAGAGGGGGGTTGTGGGGGGGGAGAGGGAGGGGGTCAGAGGGGGGTGGTGGGGGAGAGAGGGTGGGGGTCAGAGGGGGGTGGTGGGGGGAGAGGGTGGGGGTCAGAGAGGGGTGGTGGGGGGAGAGGGAGGGGGTCAGAGGGGGGTGGTGGGGGAGAGAGGGTGGGGGTCAGAGGGGGGTGGTGGGGGGAGAGGGTGGGGGTCAGAGAGGGGTGATGGGGGGAAAGGGTGGGGGTCCGAGGGGGGTGGTGGGGGGAGAGGGTGGGGGTTCAGAGGGGGGTGGTAGGGGGGAGAGGGTGGGGGTCAGAGGGTGGTGGTGGGGGAGAGAGGGTGGGGGTCAGAGGGGGGTGGTGGGGGGAGAGGGTGGGGGTCAGAGGGGGGTGGTGGGGGAGAGAGGGTGGGGGTCAGAGGGGGGTGGTGGGGGAGAGAGGGTGGGGGTCAGAGGAGGGTTGTGGTGGGGGGGAGAGGGTGGGGGTCAGAGGGGGGTGGTGGGGGAGAGAGGGTGGGGGTCAGAGGAGGGTTGTGGTGGGGGGGAGAGGGTGGGGGTCAGAGGGGGGTGGTGGGGGAGAGAGGGTGGGGGTCAGAGGGGGGTGGTGGGGGGAGAGGGTGGGGGTCAGAGGGGGGTGGTGGGGGAGAGAGGGTGGGGGTCAGAGGGGGGTTGTGGGGGGGGAGAGGGAGGGGGTCAGAGGGGGGTGGTGGGGGAGAGAGGGTGGGGGTCAGAGGGGGGTGGTGGGGGGAGAGGGTGGGGGTCAGAGAGGGGTGGTGGGGGGAGAGGGTGGGGGTTCAGAGGGGGGTGGTAGGGGGGAGAGGGTGGGGGTTCAGAGAGGGGTGGTAGGGGGGAGAGGGTGGGGGTCAGAGGGTGGTGGTGGGGGAGAGAGGGTGGGGGTCAGAGGGGGGTGGTGTGGGGAGAGGGTGGGGGTCAGAGGGGGGTGGTGGGGGAGAGAGGGTGGGGGTCAGAGGAGGGTTGTGGTGGGGGGGAGAGGGTGGGGGTCAGAGGGGGGTGGTGGGGGAGAGAGGGTGGGGGTCAGAGGAGGGTTGTGGTGGGGGGGAGAGGGTGGGGGTCAGAGGGGGGTGGTGGGGGAGAGAGGGTGGGGGTCAGAGGGGGGTGGTGGGGGGAGAGGGTGGGGGTCAGAGGGGGGTGGTGGGGGAGAGAGGGTGGGGGTCAGAGGGGGGTTGTGGGGGGGGAGAGGGAGGGGGTCAGAGGGGGGTGGTGGGGGAGAGAGGGTGGGGGTCAGAGGGGGGTGGTGGGGGGAGAGGGTGGGGGTCAGAGAGGGGTGGTGGGGGGAGAGGGTGGGGGTTCAGAGGGGGGTGGTAGGGGGGAGAGGGTGGGGGTTCAGAGAGGGGTGGTGGGGGGAGAGGGTGGGGGTTCAGAGGGGGGTGGTGGGGGGAGAGGGTGGGGGTCCGAGGGGGGTGGTGGGGGGAGAGGGTGGGGGTTCAGATGGGGGTGGTAGGGGGGAGAGGGTGGGGGTCAGAGGGGGGTGGTAGGGGGGAGAGGGTGGGGGTCAGAGGGGGGTCGTGGGGGGGAGAGGGTGGGGGTCAGAGGGGGGTCGTGGGGGGGGAGAGGGTGGGGGTCAGCAGGGAAGGGGGTGCAGTGGTTCGCGCGCTGCGATGTGAACTCAAAGACTCGAGTTCGATTCCCGCTCACGGCCAACAGCAGTGATGATTATCTGAACCGGTCCTGAGCCTCCCCTAGTTCGAATGAGCTTCAAATGAGTACCTGGTGCGATGCGTAAACATCGCCACTCGGGAGACAAATGCGGCCGGGCCTGGTGCTGGCCACCCACCGCCTCGTGTGCCGTGCCGGCCTTCATAGGTGCTCGCTAACAGCACTTGCAACGACAGTCTGTTAAAGCTATTCGGGGGATCTTTGTGTTTGGGAGAAAGGGGAGAAGGGGGGGGGTGTGGGGGGTCTAAGTGGGATGTGGGTGAGGGATGTGGGTGAGGGATGTGGGTGAGCGTTGGGGGTGAGGGTAGAGCAGGCTTGCCCGTGTGGGTGGAAGTCAGTCGATCTGGCCGCTCTCCGCCAGATGATGCAGCAGCGATGACGGCCGCTGTCTCCCATCGCACCGCCAGTGTCCGTGCGATTACTCCTTTGGGATAAGCGAACGCGATGTCGCCGGGGCACAGCGTCAAGCTGCCACATGCGATGTGTCACCTCAACGCGGTTGCGCAAGCCGTGGAGAGACCATCTCAATCATCCTTCCTGGGGCGCTGGGCAAGATGTTAACTACCTTGCCTCGTATACGGGAGGGTTCGATCCCGACCCTGACGCCCGCTGCTGTATATTTGGAGTTTGCGGTGTCTCTCTCACTCCCCATGGTCGCGTTGATTTTTCTCCGGGTCCTCCGGGTTTTCCCCCTCCACGTTCATAATCGGCGTGAGCTTCAACGCAATGTGGCTGCTCTACATTTCCACGGTGATTCGCCAACTTCGTTGAGCAATCATTTGTGACAGCCGGGTCGCTTCTGAAAAAGAGCTAAGTAGCTCAGCGGTGGCCTTACCTGGTAAAATAAAATAAAAATAATTGTAATGTAAAATAATATCGACTGTGCAGTGGCGTAACGAGCGTGGGGCAGGCAGGGGGTGCCTTGCCCACCACCCCTGGTGGCCAAAGCTACGAGTTGTGCCCCCCAAGACAACCACCACCACGAGATTTGTTTTCAACAACAGTGTTGGGGCCCCACCTGAGCGTTTGCCACACCCGCTGCGCTGCCAACGCGAGTCACTGCGCCACTGCGACCGTGGCGTCGACTGCGTCTGCTGAGCAGCGCAAGGGGTGGACGCGTTCGCAAACGAAGCCGGTGATGGCATCGGCGGCTTTGGCCACAGCGGCGTCTTGATCTTGTTGCGCGGTGCAGATGGGGTGGTGGGGAGTGACGGGATTGATGGCGCTCGAGCGTCTGTGAAAAGAGCTTCACGGCTCTTCGGATTCGCCCAGGATAAGTAAAGGTTTTGATTCGTCCAGCGCCACGGAGCCAGGCGAGACTGCGTGCGCCGAGTGCGCGCGGGGGTTGGAATTCAGAACGGATGCCCAAACGTGGGGGGGTTGCCAAGTGCATGTATCGTGTCAACGATCCAGAGACAGAGTTTCTAGGGGGCAGCTTCTTTATTAACAACTTCCACGATCTCGTCCACACGCTCTACACAGCAGCTCAGCCCAGCATGTACACAACACCAGTCGTCTAACACTGACGGCGCTGACTGAGATAGGCAACTGATATCATTCGTAGCGCAATGTCTAGCGGAGACGACAGCGACGTCGAGACGAGTCCACTCCCCGCTCTCTGCTCCTCTAATTGCTACCAGCGCGGCCTGGCTCTGTCCTGACCGCGCCTCCCATCTCGAGCCCGCCAGCAGGTTCCAGGGGCCCCAGATGGGGTCCTAAGTGACCCTGACCCCAGTTCCTCTACTCTGCCCATACGCCACGCACGATATCATCGGCGTGTGTGCTGTCTGTAACTTGTGTCGGGGTTGAGATCTGCACCGCGGCTAATTCGCTGCGATGTCTCAAAGGAAGCAACAATGGGTGACGTGAGCTCCTCCACATCGCTGCTCCCGCTCTGCTCCCTCCGAGGGCTTCCGTCCGCACGGCCCCAGGGCGCGCGCATCCACGCGCCGCATGCCGTGACTGGACAAGAGACTCTGTGGACGTGGAAACAATAACATATCGACTCCTTTCCGTATGTGTCTCCTCTGCACACACACACACGAAAAGAAGAAGTGTGTTTTACACGAGCCTCGACCCGCGCGCTTGTCTTGACAGTGCTTCGTTCATCGGCAACATTGCTTCAATGCGAGCACACTCTGTGCCGGTGGTTTGACATTCGCTATTCTTAGGTTTTTTCGGTAAAGTCACGTAGGTAAAACATAAAATTAATAAAATCGTGCTGTGACGGTTCCAC